>NC_133655.1:79962660-80120350 GCF_009905375.1 Apium graveolens
AATTATTAATTGATTTTAGTTAATTATTTAATTAGATTTAATTATTTATTATTGATTTAAAAATTCTGAAAAATAGTTTCGAGCTTAAAAATATTATTTTAAATTGTTTTCAAGGCTCGATAATTATTATAAAATTATTTTGAAGCCAGATATGGCTAACCGAACCATGTTTATTGCTTTAAAATTTATCCAACGACCCGTTTTGACTGCGAAAAATGTTTTAAAAATCATATTAAATACCTGAAAGAGTGTTTATGACCCGAGACTTCCTTATAAATGAAATTTCATTGATTTTTTAACGTACTATATGTTATATGTAACTTGTTTGTTTGACTGTCGGACTATGTGATCAGTGTTTACTTGTTTTTAGTATAACTTTCAATCCGTTAGTCGGATTTGGTCAAAACGAAGGGTAGATATAAGTGTATACCGAATAGAATCATATGAGTTGAGTATTGATAGATACTTATGATATGTGAATAGAAGAGGCAAGGCATAGGAAAGGGAAGCAGGTAGTTGAGGTTTAGGAGATTATGATTGGAAGTTAGTGAAGTATAACAAGCTAATATCAGGTAAGTGTTCTGAACTTTCTCGAGATATATTGTAGATAATTGATAGCCCTGTTTTATATTGCAAGTGCTTTGAAACACTAAACCCTAAACCTTGATTCCAACTAATGATCTTTGAGCCGTAAACCTTATTCTTTCTAAACCATTAATTGTTGATTACCCAAATACGAACCACAGATATATGATACTACTCCACAAATACATACAACCTAAATACCGAACACTGAATCAAAATTGCTTACATATTCAAACCATTGTACCTTATGCTTTGAAAGACCAAATCTTTGTAACCTTGAAACTTTGATTCCTTTGTTATCTAATTCTTTCATTACCTGATAGCCACTCTTTGAAATTACGATATTGTTCCTTTGTGAAGATTAAAACCATCTCAGTATTGGACATCCAATGTTGCTTATGATTTTGTTTATTGATTTACATTATTTTTTCTGTTATTATGATAGAATTGGATTATTTTATAAAATTGTGGACCAAATTTGTGGTTAGACCAGATTGGTGGTCAAGTTAGGCCAATATCTGCCGTAGATCTAGTAATTAGAGCAGAGCTGTGTGCCTTGCTCGGGGTTAGTGTGTGACTGATCAGCAGCCTAACCTTGGTTTTTAAAATGAAAATATAATATCTAATTCTAAATCATTAATCATTGTTCACTTCATACCTTAACTCTTTTCACTTGATGATCACTATTCTCAGTCTTGTCAATGTGACTTACTGAGCTAGTTAGCTCATTTGTGCGATGTTGCTTATGTTTTTTTCCAGTTAAGAAGGAACCTATTGGTAGCGAGGATCCCCAATCCAGTGCGAGAGCTAGGGGTCCATGTTGATCGAGTTAAGTTAGCTGATAACTTTTGGGATAGTTTAAGTTTGTAAAGTTTATAATGATGTTTAATATTCAGTTGTAAGTTTGAAAAATTGAAATTTGGGTGTTTGTAATATAAGTGTGTGTGTGTGGCTTGTGTACATACTTTAACCTGTTGCGGTCCGTGGTAGTTGGTAAGTTGGGTCACTGCATATTATTATTATCTTTATCATTGTTATAAGCAGGTTATAAATAAGGTGAGTGTGTGTGGACCCCAAAGTTCTGACCCGGGTTTGGAAGGCACCACAGTATACATTAATAGTTCCTTCCCAAGTGTGGTTTAAATAAATTATGCATATTTGGGACACTGCAATAATTGATGCTGAGAAGGGTGTAATCATCTTCACCCATGATAATAAGAAGTATGAGATCAATGTTGAAGTTGTGGAGAAGGCCTTGAAGCTGCCTTCATTGAATGATTAGGATGCTATGGTCACACCTACTACAACTTTTTTGAGTTTGTCAGGTTGATATGACATAGCACAGAATTTACAAAAGCTAGGGAACCTATCAAAACAAATCTGAGAAAGGAGTGGAATTTTTATTTTGACTGTATCATCCGTGCCTTTCTGAATAAGGTAACAAATTTTTATGTTATTCCTCTAGTATCTGTGTAGTTAGGATATTCACTGATCAAGGGTCATGCATTTGATTATGGTAATATATTCTTCAGTTCCTGATTGCTAGATTAAGTGATAAAGATGGTGTGATAGGGTACACTAGATTTCTGCAATTAATCCTAACTTATATCTTGCCTGATGTTTCTTTTGATAAGGATGCATTACTGTTTGCTTTTCAAATAACATCAAAATCAATGATTGATTTGGCCAAAAGAAAAGAAAAGTTTGCAGGCGGGGCTAAATTTCCAAAGGAGATGTGGCGGATCCTGACAATGGTCATGCCACATAAGTATAAAATGACAAGGTCTTACTATGAGGGACTGGGCACAACCAACTCTATTCTTGACCCAAGTATTGATGTTTCAAAACCCAAATATAAACACATTTTCACCTCTTTTTCTTCCCAAAAAAATCAGTTGTAAAACCTAAACAACTAGCTGAGACTGTCAGGATGATAATCAGGTCTAAAAGTTGTTTCACTCTCACCAAAATCACAGGAGAAACAAGGTGGAGTAAGGAAAAAGCATGTGCCATCCACTAGGGTTAGGAAAAATTTGGCAGAAAAGAAAAGGAAAGCTACTTCTATTGTTGGCATTAGACTGACTGATGAATCATCAGACACTGATAGTGATGAAGGTCCTATAGTGTTCATGCTAAATGTGAAACTAGTGGAGGTTACTAGAACTGTTGTTGAGGATGCACAGCCTACTGTTGGAGACCAAGCTCCAAAGAAAAAGAGAAATGATGAAGTTGGCTGACAGGGTTAAAGCCAAACAGCACAAAGCAAGGATATAGGTTCCACTTCATGCTATTCCTGATCGAATTATGCTCTATCCTGAAGGAACAATATCATCAATTCCTGATGAAGTCATATCAGAACCTGATCAAGTCAATCCTGACTCACCTCCAGCCAAATATATTGAAGTCTCAGCTAAAAGGTTGAGAGAGCTAGCCAAGGAAGTTGGTTGTGGTACTTCTAGAAAAAAGAAAGGCTAAAATTATAGAGGTCTTTCAAAGAAATCAAAGTTTCAATCTCCACAGAAGGAGCACAACCCACAAGAACCATGTTCTCAGAGTGAAAGTGCAGCTGTTTAGTCTCCTGTCCCACAAGAACCACTTTCTCAAAGTGAGAGTGCTAACATTCAATCTCAAAGGAAAAGTCCTGACAACGCTCAAGGGAGTCCTGTCACTGTGGAAGCTGGGATTGCAGAACATGTTCAACAAAAGGAAGCTCATCATGAGCACTTAGCTAAATTGGATGTTGTGATAAATGATCTTGTCTTTGAGGGAATCCCACAAGAATCTTCAACTCAAAGTATTGAAGCAGCTTCAAAACCTCCAGTCATGCAAGAACTATCAGTTCAAAGTACTGATGCAGACAAAGTTACAAATCCTGATACAAGGTCCAATCCTGACATAACAATTCTTGATACATCCATTTTTGATGTTAATCCTAATGCAGTTCTTCCTGACACCTTAATTCCTAATGCAGAGGTTGGACTTGTAACTGCCAAGGAGAATACTGGAGCTATCTTGGTGACTCCTTCATCTGTTCTACCCATGGATCCAACTACAACATGTACATCTTTCTCTCAAACTACTACTTTATCTGCTAGTATGACTATAAATAGACCTTTGCATGAGGACACCCCTATTTATTTGACTGCAGACCACTCCTCTTTGCCACCTCTTATTTCTTCTATTGTGAGTGAACTGAACTTTTCTAGTGAGCATGTGGGAAAAGATTTAGTAAAAAACAGAATTACTGAGAGGCAGCCTCCTAAACTGGCAAAAGGAGAGGTAGAATTGTGTGATAAAAGTGAGAAAAATATTTCTCTCAAAAGTAATATATATGTGAGAAGTGATGAGATCACATTGAAAGAAAAGAGAGATTTAGGTGTTCCTTGTTCTTTTGTTTGAAGTTCATCACAGGAAGTTGGGCCTTTTAAGTCAATTTCTGATCTTAAACTTAAATTCAAAGTTAATGAGCTAGTTCCTGATATTCCTGATGTTCCTGATCAATTTGGTGATTCTGATGATGATGATCCTACTGATGCACAACTCAAAGCTGCACTTGAAGCTTCTAAAATATCTACTTATGGATCTTCATCATGTCATGGTTCTCTTAACTCTCATAGAGCACATGAGTGGAATCATTCCTCGAGGCTGGATAGTGAAAGAATCTCTATGAATGCTGCTCACATTCTTGCAGACCATGTTGTTACTTCTACTGCCAATCTTGACTTGAAGAATGTGATCAAAGCTACAACAGAGCTAGTCAAAGGGATGCACTCTTCTATTTCTTCCTTAAAAGATTCCAATCTTGATCTAAAAGAAGAAATGGCTGACCTTTTTGTGACCATCAAAGGAACAAACAAGCACAATGGTTTAGTCAAAAGCATGATAAATATGGAGTCTAAACAAGAACAAATGACTGGGAGATTGGATGCTATTGAAGCAACTGAAAAGGATAAAAATCAAAAACTGGATGCTATTTTCTCCTTGTTACATGGTCTTGATGCCAAAAAGGAGGAGATGGTACCCAAGACAAAATGTGCACCTGAATTAGTATTGAAGAAAGATAATGCCAATCCTAATAATGATGGTGAAAATCAAGGTGCATGGACCTCTAATATTGTGGTGGTTCAGTCTAGAACTAAAATTCAAACTCAAACATAAACCACACAGTCAACTCATGTCTCTCAAAATGGTTCAAAGACTGTAAAGACTCAACTAATTACTCACTCTCAGATCCTGATGGAAATGCAAACCGTATTTACAATTTTTGATGAACAGGAAGTGATAATTGATAATCCTGATGATGCCCAGAAATATTACAGGACTTTCAGGATCAAGGCTGGTGCTAGCATAACTCTCTACAACAAGGATAAAAGAGTTGGGGAGTTAGAAGAAAAGAGAGCTCTTATTCATTTGGCTGATGACATTTCTGACATGAAAAATAAAGAAATGCTCAAGCAACAAGAGGAAATTCGCAGTCAACTATAAACTATAAATCAAGGTTCCTCTAGTGGAAGGTGTAAAGCTAGAGAACCTAGAAGTGGTAGGAGAGATGGAAGATATAGGACTCCTAGAACTGATTAACAGGCTATTGTTCCTTCTCAAAGAAGAACAAGATCAAGTGAGGTCAGGATTGAAGAAATACCTGAGACATCTCAGTATCAGGCTTCCAAAGTGCTTATTGATCCATTATTTCTCAATCTTGTACCAAGGCCAATGGAGGTACCTAACCTAAACTTGTACAGAGAAGAAGGGCATGAAGAAGTTGAAGTTCTGCTGTCTAGAAGACCAAGTCAATTGCAGATTGAAGCAGCTCCTGACAACACAAGTCCAAATCCTGACACAGGAAATCCTGACACTGCTAATCATGATAGTTCAGTTCCTGATCCTGACAAATGGTCTATTCCTGACTTGGAGCATTTAAATCTAGAAATCTTGTCTGCTTATGTTGATGCTTATAATGCTGAAATTGACGAAGAAGAAAGAAGAGAGGAAGGAAAAATCAAAATAGCAGTCAACAAGGCTAATTAAGAATTCAGAAACATGCTATGGAGGTATGGTAGAAGTAGGTGGAGAAGCACTGACATGAAAGAACTTAGAGAAAGAGCAGAAAGAAGAGCTTATAACTTTCCTAAAATGAAGCACAATTACAAATGGGATAAAATTGATGATCTGAAGTGCAAAAAAGAGATGAATTTTAATCCAAGAGTAATAAGGGTTGAAGGATTAACTGATTCTAAAATTGTGGATAGCAATGATGATACACCTTCATGGTTGAGACAGGCTCAAGCTCTCAAATTATCTGATCCATACAAAAGAGTAGGAATTGGGCATCATGAAGCTCAATTGATAAATACAAGAATGGTAAATTTCACTTTGGCTAATAGACCTGGTCAAGAAGTTATAGCTAATCATTTGAACAGGCTTGAAGCTCTAAAAATCATTCTTGATAGACATGATGGCTCAGAACCAAAACAGAAGATTCTGCTTATACTACATGGTGATCAAGTTCAAGTTCTTTTACTTGATGAACTGATGATGATGTTAACCAAAGAACTCAAGTACATTCATGATTTGTTGAGGGTTGAAAATCAAGCATCTAAGAAATGGTCAGACTTAATTTTCTATGCCATCAGAAGGAGAATTCTTGATAAGGGCAAACAGTACAGTGGACAATATATTTTTATATACATGAATTACAAAAATCAGGAAGTAAACATGGAAAAAGGAGCAATAATATTTAAAACTGTTAGGACTCAAAGGAATTTAACTCTGAATCCTGATGGACTAAAGCCATGTTATGTGTCACTGAATGATTTGATGATAGAAAGAACTCCAATTGGGATGCTGAGAGATGACATATATCAGTTTTCTAAAGAAACTGAATATGAGATGAACTTAATGAAGAGGCTACAATAGCTACTCTTAAAGAAGATTGATGATGGAGTAAAACATTTGTTCAGAGATATTTCAAAATTTATCAAGAACCATGAAGAAAGGAGTATGTTATACAATCCTTACATTTTACATTTTGTCTTTCTATTTTCGGCATCGGACATTACTACATAATTTATGCTTACTCTACAAAGTATAAATTGGGGGAGATTGTTGGAAAATGTCTAAGTCATAAATCAGGATTTATTGGGATCAGGATCAGGATTTTTACAAGCATCAGAATCTGCTCAGTCATCAGGATCTGCATGCAATCAGGATGTGCATCGGATATAGACTGTCAGTATGTGACTGTACTTTAGGATAAATCAGAATTTGTTGATTTATACAGTCCCAACATTTGTGGAGTTTTATATAGTCGGTTCCTAACTTATAGGATCGTAGCTAATGATTAGATATATATATAACTAGAAATATCATACTGTAACATATCTTTTAATTGATAGAGATTGATTTCGTAGATGTGTATTATATAAACACATAACAGGTTACCACATTTGGTGAACCACTCGAGTATCATTTGTAATCTAGCAGCTCTTAAGAATATTATTTTCTTGAGAGACTTTTGTAACAGTTTATAAGAGATTTAATAAGCTATTATTTGATCTATTTATTCTTACTTTACTTCTTTGATAATTGATTAGTTTGATAATTGTATCCAACCCCCATTAAATAATTATCATTCACTATGTAATAGTAATGATCTTCATAATATTGGTTGATGTTAGGATATCTGCTGGCTTTTGCTTGGTGGCTTCAGAGGCATACTCCAGTCTTCTAGATATACTGTTAATAGACTTAATTACCTCTTTCTTGCTTACAAGGACTTGAATTTGCAACGGTTATGAGGAGGCAAGATTTGTGACAGTTTCTGATGTGGGAACAAGTTCAAGATCAAGATCTTGAGCTACAGACTTCTCCCCCTTTTTGTTATCATCAAGAGATGAAACATGATGCATGTAGTTGAGAATTTGCTGCAGGAGCTTCATCTGAGCTCCCATCTCCTTGTCCATATTGGACATTTTTAATTCCATTAGGCTCATGTGTTTTTCCATAGTAGCCAATATTTTGGAAGTTGTCCTCTCTGTTTAGCTTGGAGTGAACCGTAGGCATTGTGCGAAGAGGCAGCCTATTGTTTAACTCCCTGTTGTATGCATTTTTCATGTCTTCAATATTATTTATCATGCTTTCAAAATCATGTTTGTTCTGAAGGAGTAGAAGTTTATGAAGCTTGATATTAGATTGCTAAAACTGCATCAATGGCTGAGTTGCTGTGGAGGATGAGGACTGATTAGTTAATGAAGCCTAGTATTGAGTTAAGCATTCCTTATTCAACTTTCTGGTTGAATGGTATTGGAGAATATCCGATATGGAACATTTGTGATGGAGGGGCCTGTGTCATCTCCTTCGTTACTTCCATTTTCATCATCAAACTCAAAGTCATCACCAGTTTCAACAGGAACATTTGAGATAGGATCCTTAGCTCACATCATTGAATCAGTAGAATGAGTCAATCTAAGAGTAGCTTCAACTTCCACGTTTGACTATCCAGCGAAGATCTGATAGGCTGGATTTGGATGTTGAAATGTAGAGACATCTAGATTCACACTATCCAAAATAGCTTGATATTCTGCCTTGTACAGAGCTTCACTAGATAGAGTTATGGCATCTAAAGACTCCATACTTGTACCTCATGTACCTGCTTCTCTCTCAATTTCTCCTTGTTCTTGCATCAGGGCCTGCCCCTGGCTCAGTATCCTCACAATCTTACCTTCACTACTAAGGTGGTACTCTCAATCTCACTTGCAGGACCAAAAGAAGTGGCCAGCCTCCCATTCTCACCCTCTCATTTTGCCTGCTCGCAAAGCAGCCTCTCACTCTCAAAATGATTTTCACTCCCTCTCTGAAGTCCTACAAGTGCTAGAGCAATTATTTGAACATCTGCACTCTTTGTAATTGGTGATTGATGGACTAAAACTTATCAATAACTGAGAGATAACAACTGATGAAGAGAATGGGATAACAGTTGAAGTAGCCACTCAAGTAAAATCTATAAAGATTGATAAAATATTTAAGGGCACAAATTCACTACAGTGACTAAAAGAAATGGTTGATGTTCCAATAAATCATTCAAAAGATAATGATCATCAGCTTTAGAATGGGGATTCTCCATGAGATTAAGAGATGGAGAATCGGCTTGGGATGTTGAGATTAAATCAACCTCCATGGGAGAAACAAGTGAGCTGTGTTCTGCTGTTTCGACTATAAGTTGTAAAGAGTGGGGTTGTTACTCCACGTTGACAGGATTCACATCAAGCTGACTTTAGAAGACACAGCCTCAATAATTGAGATGACATGTGTTATGTGTGCCCCCTGTACACCCCTACAAGTTTTACCCTTCTTGGCATAGACATGTTTTATAGGTGTGTCTTGGGCAACAATGTCCATCCCCCTCTTTTTCTTTGTTCCTGGCTGGGAACTTTGTTCAATAATGGAATCCTTTTGGGAGGATAGCACTATGGATGAGCTAACTTTATTTTCAATGTTTTTGCCCTTTTTAGAAGGCAATACATGGTTTGGCTTGGGTAGCATACTCTCATCCTCCCTTACCTTATCGTTGGGGCTTCTTTGATGTTCACGCCTTCCCTCACCACTCACATCTCCAATCACACTCACCACTAGTGTAATTTGTATGATAGTTGTTACAACAATAGTCTTTTGAGAGACTACTGAGGTTGGCTTCTTAGATTTGGATTTTGCAATTTTGTTTTAGATGTTGTGGTAGGAGGTTGTTAGGTTCCTTGCACAATCTTCACAGTATTCGAAGAAGTTAAAGAATCATTGAGGGATTGAGAAGAGGTACATATATAATTTATTATCATTTGCATACCTGGTGGCTGTACAAAAGCCACATTATCATGTTTCTTTAGTCTATCAAGATCTCCAAGAACTCTTTTGTTCTGGGTCCAGCTGTTCATCTTGTTAGTTGTGTTCACAATATTTAATATTGGTACCAAATGATTAGCCTACATCATAAAAAATCTAGAAAAATAAATATTTTTCTTTCTGTCATTTCTGTTAACTAGCTTAGTACCAATTCTATAAAAATCTTTTTAAAGAAATTAAAGAAATTGTCAAATAAAAGCATGTAAAGCATACTAATAAAATCACTAGTAATAGAATCGAAGCCACTAATTTTTCCAGAAAATACTTTGATGAAAGCATCACATAAAAAGCTCTATGCTCTCCTTAGATCCTTTCTACCAATATTACCCAAATTATTAGTAGAGCCAATATAACCCATATCAGCAAACATTTGAACAATTTGAGCATGAGTAAGTTCAACTAACACTTTGTTTTCAGGAATTTTTAAAGCATGCAAACACAACTTCAAAGTTAACAACATATCTTTCATTTTGAAGAGTGAAAGAAAGTACCAAATTTATGTTGTCATAGTCTGCAGACGTCCAGATATCTTCAACCACCTCACAATAGATGATTGGAGTTTCAAGCATGGCATATAAAAGTCTGCACTTCTTGATGTATTCCAATATTAGTACAAACTCGGTGTATTCAGTGTCTTTATCTACGTAGGCCATAAAGTTGTTATGTTCGTAGATAAACCCAGTGCTGGATATGATCTTAACCGGAACCATTGTTAAGAGAAAATTGGGTTTTCAAGAAAAGGGGTTTTATCTTTTAAGAGAGAGAAAGAGAAAATTTCTTTTTACCTTGGAAAATCTTGAGTATGTAAGAGTAAATCAACAAGGTCAGATATGTATTTATACTCTCACAAAGTAAACTAAAATAAATAAAAAGAGATTTCCTTATTTATGCAAAAAGGTAACTGTGAAAAATAAAAGTGGGTTACCCACTACTTAAAATAATCGTGAATATAGATGCATGATTGACACACGTCTCATCATATCCAACAATTCAGAATGACCCACTCTCAATGGCTAAGATAAAAAAAACTAGCTATTAATGCAGTTGTTCATCAATTGCTAAGGTAGCCATTGAAAATCCAAATATTTGTTATGACTATCAACTGCTAAGAGTAGCCGTAAATAGAGTTGAATTGATTTACTCAATTTCTAACCTATTAATCTTGAAAACAATTTTAGGCAAGTGTCATAACTTTAACATCCGGATGCATTATGTGATAATTAACATATTATCAGTTATAAAAAATTAAGTATACCTAGCTCACTTACTAACCTTGTGAATGTTGATTCATCAAGCGGCTAGGTAAAGATATCTGCTAACTGTTTCTCATTTAGAACAAAATGAAGTTTCACAATACCATTCATCACATGTTCCTTGATGAAGTGATATATTATGTCGATGTGCTTGGTTCTTGAGTGCTGGACTGGATTTTCAGTGATGGTAATAGCACTGGTGTTATCATAGAGGATTGGTATTTTTTCCAATCTTAATCCATTATCAAATAACTGATTTCCCATCCATAAAATATGTGCACAACAACTTCCAGCTGCAATATACTCAGCCTCAGCTGTGGAGGTTAATACTGAGTTCTGCTTTTTGCTAAACCATGAGAGCAACTTATTTCCTAGAAATTGACAGCTTTCAGCTGTGCTTTTCTTGTCAATTATGTAACCTGCATAGTCTGCATCTAAATAACCAATTAGATCAACACCAGACTCTCTAGAATCAAATTAAAACCTAATACAAATACTAGTGGCAAACATAATATCTAGTCTGTCGGCTTTCAAGTATAGCAGAGACCCAACCATGTCTTTATAATTAAAAATATCCACCCTCTTCTCTGAGGTGTTCATTTCTAATTTAGTGGCAGTTGGCATAGGAGTCTTGGCAGGTGAACAATTTGATAAGTCAAACTTCTTTAAAAGATCATTCACATATTTGGTTTGACTTATAAAAATTCCCTCCTTCACTTTTTTTACTTGTAAACCAAGGAAGTAGGTAAGTTCACCCATCATGCTCATCTCATATTTACTTTGCATTAGTTTGGCAAACTTTTTACAAAGATTTTCATCAGTAAAACCAAAGGTTATATCATCTACATAGATCTGTATAAGAATACTAGAACCATTGACATCTCTATAGAATAGGGTTTTATCTACAGTACCTCTGGTAAAATGATTCTCAAGTAGAAATTGAGATAAAGTGTCATATCAGGCTCTAAGTGCTTACTTTAAACCATATAGTGCTTTTAAAATTTGGTACACATACTCTGAAAATTTTGAGTCCTCAAATCCAGGTGGTTGACGTACATATACCTCTTCTTCAAGTTCTCCATTTAGAAAAGCATTTTTTACATCTGTTAGGTCCAAAAGGTACATACAGAGATTTAGCAAAAAAAAGGTACATACAGAGGGGGGTGAATGCATGTTCTTTGTTTTCTAAAATTAATTGTAGTGGATAATCAAACTATGTAAACTAAATAAACACACACAAATATTTTTTGGTAAATATGCTTTTATTCAAAGTATAAGTACCCGAAGGTGTGCTTACAACTTCAAATACAAAGATCTGAAGCAATAAATATAAAAAGAACCAAATACAAAGGCTATCAATCTAGGGTTCTTTTTATCACTCTAAAAATTAAAATCTCCTATCAAATGATATTGAATGAAATTAAGGAAGCTTTAAATAATGAGTGTTACAAGTTTGTAAGTCTTTAAATGGTGTGAATCAAATTGGACTTGAGCTCTTTTTGTCAAATCAAGCTTTCAAGAAGTGCTGGGATTATTTTGCAAGAGCTCCGCACTGTTGTAAAAATGGAAAGATACAAATGCAATCGGCATATATTGTTTATATAGGCTGATAGGCTATAGAGAGAAGAGAAGCTACATGGCTGATCTTTATCCAAGCATTTCAAATTGACAACCTGTAAAAAATCATGTTACTTGTGTCCAATGTAGCTTTCTTGATAACTTGCGACCAGAAGGCATTTTAGGACTTAGGAAAATGTTCTCAAGTGTTTATTGGTGGCTCCAAGGAAGTGTATAGGCTTGTCTTGCGACCAAGTCTCTCTAGAGGGTCCCTTGATATGCTAAATTGCGACTAGAAGGCTAGGAGGTCATTGACTTAAATTATTTTCCAACTTGCGACTCCAATAAACCTTGTAGAATGTTTACCTGCGACCTTGAGCATGCAAGGAGGAAGTTTTACTTAGTTTCTGTCATAAAACACCCTAACTAGCGACCATACATCCTTGTGCAACCTAAGTTGTGACCCTAGCAGCTAGTAGGGAGTCTTACTTGTAACCTCGCTCCCCTTGGAAGAGCTAAGTTGTGACCTTGATCACCTTGGAAGCCATAGGAAAGATTCTATGGGCCATATGTCACATGGGAGCATCTTTCTCACTTCTCCTAGTTTTTAACCCGCGACCCCTCTTTCTTGTATATCTAAGAAGTTGTTTTTGACTTAGAATCATTCTCATGCATGCTAACTTACGACCAAGGGGTGCATACATGCACTTCTGATTTTATTTTGGCTTTTATTTATTCCCTGAGGCTCGTAGCAAGTCAAGATCAGTTCTTGTAATTAAATATTGAACTGTATTACCAGGATATTGTTTTTGATATTCAATATACTAATCAGGGTGAATCCTACTACAAGGTAGTCATAACTTTGACTTAGTTTCTGTAGAGCACTGCAATCCCAAAGTTGTCCTGTCTTCAAGTCTTCTCTCTTGAGTCTTCTCTCTTGAGTCTTCATCTGAATCATAAAACATGTATTTCTGAATACGAATCCGCACTTAACAATATTCCTAATGATAATACTTAGTTTCCTTTCACGAATCACTGACACCTAGTGCAATGGTCTGGTTCACAGGTGACTATTTTCGCTCTCAGGCCTTCGTACTATATCTTCTCAAATCATTGTCAAATCTTCTATCAGATATAAACAACTTCACTAGGAATCCTTGAGGTCTTCACACTGATTCTGATAACTCTAACCTTATTCCTCTGATGCCGAACATATTAATGAACTTCATACGGATTAATGTTTACATCTTCTTCACTGTAGCTACCAAAACCTTTGTGTATATACCCAATAAATAATCTGTACTGATTCTAGTGGAATATAGATTATTCCAGAGTCCTTGTTCTATGTTGAGTTATCCAAACTAGTATTGTTGAGTTATACATAAAACTTCAATCTTGCTCAACAATCTCCCCCTATTTGACTGTTACACCTAACGGTCAAATAATAATAAAAAGCAACAATTTGGAGGATAACTAAACTAACCATAACCAAAAACCTTCAATCAGCTTTCTACTTTCATTCCTGAACTTGGAAATAATACTAACTTATATCTACCACATCTTCTATACACACTCAGCTTCAGCAGAGAACAGATTCTTCTCTCCCTTATGTAAAGTTGCAAATAGATATGTATTCAAAATACTATCTTCAATAATCTTCAGATTTTCCCATAAAGCTCATAGAAAACATTTTGGAACTCATAAAATCGAAACCCAATAATCTCTCCCTCTAAGATGAAGAAACCCCTCCTTAGTACCATAAAGTTGGAAACTCCCCTTCTTAGTTACTAAAAAACTATTGAATCTTGATAATCTCTATAATTACTTATATAATCTTTCCCCCTTAGTTGAGTAATCCTTCAAAGTGTATCAGAATAGAATCTTAGGATCAATCAACCAACTGAAGAGATTATATGTTGTAACCATTTTTCACAGTGTAAGTTTGTGATTTCTGTTTAGTGATCTCACATTGTGTTTTACTCCACTCTACACTCAAGAGTTTGTCACTCAGTCTCATAATGTGTCACTCACTCAAAGCTCCAAACATCCAAGTGTACCTGTGAGAAAATCCTTTTCATAGAAAAGTTGCCTTCCACCTTCAAGGATTAAAACTCTCAGTCAAGAGATTCAGAAATGTTCCTTCTGAGAGGGGAAATTAGAATTCTTTTAAGTGGCAAAATTCCTTATATCCCTTAAGTTCTATGAAGAAGTATACCTCATAAACTCGTCAGATAATATCTGAGTCCTCATAAATGTTCCTTCTGAGAGGGGAAATTTGAATTCTGGGAAGATAATTAATGATCAATGATATGCCATTAGGGATCAAAGATTTTTTCTAAAGTCTGTGAGAACTTATCAGAGTCTCCAAGATCTTAACCCGAAAATTAGAGTCCAAGATCATTTCACTCATAGACTAGGATCTGAGAATTAAGATCGAGCAACTTCCAGGATCATATGTTCTCATTTAAGATCAGAGATAAAGAGTAGAAACATGTTCCAGGATTTCAACCATTACCATTAACCTTGATATGGTTTAACAACGATTGTTGCGTTAATACCTTCCTTGTGTGTGTGAATCTCACATATGCATTGGAAATATTTTAACCAAGGAGTAGTGACTCTCGTACAGATGCCCTGGCTGACAGGCGAATTTTCAATAGATAACATTCTCTTGGGAGAATGCACTAGAAGTTGTTTATATGCATGTTTCAGCTCCATATCCTTTTGAGAGAATACAGATGGGGTTACAAATCTCTCAGGTCATAGATACTCATCTTCTTTGTGAGAGACAAAGATGTAGGGTTGACCTTTCCTTCCTTATGTGGTGCTTCTTGGCACTATCTCCCTCATTCTCAATGCAACTCCAATACCAAGTGGTAATTTTGTCTGATCACTAAGTTGATATCTAAGGAAAATTAAGTGAATCAGAGCAAAATATGGGGGATATATCAGAGTAAGGTAATGGATTACTATTTGAGAAGTGTTTGGTTCTAATGACTTGGGTTAGAACCTATGGGGTTTGATAGGCTCATAGTCAGTTCCTAAAACTACTGAGGGTGTTGAAGATCACAAACATCCTAAGTACAATATTAGAGAATTTGATGATAAAAAACAGAGTGGTCTCATAACCAGAGATCTTTTACCTTTACTTACCACAATATGGATTCATGAAGGATGTTTCAGATGATCATGCTTTCTAATTCTTTTGACAATGCAACTCAACCAAATCTCATTAGCTCAAAATAGTTCAAGTTAGTCCAATACAGATAAACACTATAGAGGAAAGGGAGTGAACATTGTGTCAAACTTATAAAACTTGCATAAGGTAATCAGAGTATAAGAAATATATCGTGATCTAATATCCAGAACAAAGTATAAGCATAACAAGATCATCAGGGTTACACATAGGATCAATATATAAGTCATAAATCAATCAGTTATGCCAAGAGTACATTCAACAAGTCTGTACCAATTGATTAGTCAACACAAGACTAAACCAATTAAGAACTATTTGACATAAACATATCACAACTATAACTAGTCATGCTACATATTTATTCTAGCACAAGATAAACATAATTATTCTAGCATAAATAGAGAATCAGAATGACCAAGGAATCTGTTGTCAGAGTTACCTAGGGTCTGAAACTCAAAAATCATACAGAATTATTAAGGAAACATGATATAATCACACATAATCTAATTAAAGTACTCAAGCTAGTTGCACAGGATCTAAACCTATAAATCAGAGTTATGATAGGATCATAAATGAGATTACATGATCTTAGATCAGAGTACAAATAAGATTGAGATGTGTGTGTGCTAAAAAAAATATCAATGTCACGAGTATTTACAGCAGAGTAAACATATAACATGTAAACATTCAAACAACTCATATATTGAATCAAAAACTCTAACTTACATACCACTAGCATATAACATGTAACACATGATAATCAGTTAGCTCAAAATAAGTTTATAAACATGGATATATATAATGAAATAGATATGTAAACTTAATTTCCCCTCAAAGCATCATCATTGGGTTAGTAAAGTTTACCCGCATCAAATTATATTTTTTGATTTCCAATTAATTGGACAAATTCAACATGAGTTCACTAACCAACTTATTGAAGGCAACTTCATCAAGTGGCTTCGTGAAAATGTCTGCAATTTGATCCATTATGGGAACATAATGAAGTTCTACAATACCATTCATTATATGCTCTTTTATGAAATGATACCTTATATCAATATGTTTGGTCCTTGAATGCTGAACAAGATTGCTTGAGATTGCTATGGCACTTGTGTTGTCACAGTAGATAGGAATATTCTTCAAATCAAGTCCATTGTCCCGGAGTTGGTTTCTCATCCAAAGAATTTGAGAACAGCAGCTTCCAGCAGCAATGTATTAAGCTTCAGAAGTAGAAGTAGAAACTGAATGTTGCTTCTTACTAAACCAAGAAACCAAATTTTCTCCCAAGAAACTGACAGCTTCCTGAAGTACTCTTCCGATCAATCTTACAACCAGCGTAATCAGAATCTGTATAGCCGATGAGATCAAAGCCCGTATCTTTAGGATACCATATATCTAGATTAGGTGTACCCTTCAGATATCTGAAAATTCTTTTAACAGCTATTAGATGAGATTCCTTCGAATCATCCTAGAACCGTACACATAATCATGTAGCAAACATAATATCTGGGCGACTTGCAGTCACGTAGAGTAATAATCCAATCATGCCTTGATAATTAGTGATGTCGACCTTCTTACCAGACTTGTCTTGATCAAGTTTTGTGGCAATTACAATCGGAGTCTTAGCAGGTATTGAATCTTTCAACTGATATTTCTTCAGAAGGTCTTTGATGTACTTCATTTAAAAATGAAGATTGTAGCGCCCCGAAATCCGGGGTCAGGAATCTGGGTTGTCACGCAATCCTTCAATCATGTGTATCCTGCATTTAACTCAATAATCCAATAATTTCATATCACAGACCTCCAATCTCACACACTCACAAGTTATAGCCTTAGAAAAGACATACAACAAGTATCATTTGTTATTACAACTCAAATATACTTTACAGGATCTCAAATAATTATTCATAACCTCTACATGAAGTTACAATAATTATGACTGATATTTTATACCTATCTGATACTCTGGCCCACCTAAGATAAAGCTACCAGGGATTCTCCCCATGACTGCAAGCGACTAAGTCCCACACCGGCATATTGGTTATTTGTTGTGTTGTGACATTTAAAAGAAAGTAAGAGTGAGCAATAATGCTCAACCATAATAATCAACAGTAAGAAAAGATTGTTAAAAAAATTATATTAATTCGTATAAGGATATGTATTAATTCAAAGTAGTTTTCTCGGTGATACACACCTCTTTTCAAAACAATACTTTTATTATCCCCCAAATTCCTTAATGGTAAACCTAGCACCTAGGCTTGGGTTACGGTATTGCATCTCAATTCCTATTGGAAGAATAGGACTTTCATCGGATACGATGATCAGTCATATAACGGTATACTTTTCTATATATAGATGGATGACTTCCATACACCCGGTTGTCACCCTAGCCGCATTCGGGCTATATATGCTTCCCCATTCATCCCCGGTATATTTTGCATACTTCGTATGTCCCTCAGTACACATGGTACCTTCTCACAGGAAAAATTTATATAGCAGTCTCCCCAGTCCACGAAGTACTGGATCTCTACCCTTCCTATGTCCATTTAAGAATCCTATCATATACTTGGAATCATCGAACTATATCGAAGTTCCCCAAGAGTTTTGCTTGTTGATAGGCACAGCTCATCTCATATGTATATATATATATGTACTTCCGAGAATTTTTAGAGGAAGTACTAAGGATGTGAGTTGACTGTTGTCAACAGATAAATAAATAAGGGGGAGTTTCTTTTGAAACTATGCTCAAATATTTAAAATAAGTCGAGATAAATTCATCGACGATCTGAAAGTATTCGTATGATTTTCTAAAATCAGGAGTATTTTTGAATAAGATGATTTTTAAATCATATTAAATCATTTAATAAATAAATTAATAATAAATAATAATTATTAAATAATTAGACCTCGAATGATTATATTTTAAAGAAACATTTGAAATAATATTCCCCAACTATTTTACGTTTAAATAATTAAGGTAATCTTCAATAATATAATTAATCGAATTTGAAATAAATAATTATTGGATAATAATTCTCCTATTTAAATGAATATCCAAAATAATATTCGTTATTCGAGTAGTTAAATATAGTTGAGGGAATACGATCTTTGGAAATCGTTTTAAATAATTTTGAGGTATATAATACTTCGCAAGTGGACATCGAGTCCCTTGAATAAAACAAATACGGACTTTTAGTCGTCCAAAACATCTCCGGGATGATTCCTGGGTTTATACTTTATAAAAACTGACCGACTCTCGGTCTTACAACTTATACATCACACTCTACTATAGCGTTAATATTCTTAAATAAAACACCTCCGGAATACTTCCGGGTTTTCATCAAATTATACTGACTGATCCCGGGTCTAAAATATACTCCTCATATATACAACGCTACTCTCTAGCGTTATCGACTGAAATTCGGTAATATTCATATACCAAAATCATTATCATATCGTATGATATTATATAACATAATTCGTAAAACATCGTAAATATAGAATCATGTATATATCGACATTATTTGAAAACAAACACAACACAATAGTTTTAAAATGTAAGGTTTGAAAACTTTCCTGGAGTCCAAGATACGTTTCTCGACTTTCTCTCGTTCCGGGTTTTCTAATCAACAAATGTTAGGTCACACACACTGTAGAAGGGGGTTGAATACAGTGTGTATCACAATCAAATTGAATATAAGAACACAAGTAACAGAAAATAGATTTTATTCAACACAATAAACTCTGTTATAATATGGAATTGTCCTCTCTCAGTGATGAACAATTTATCACGAGAGCTGCTAGGGTTACAATAAATAATTACTTCGATTATGATAACACATATAGTGTAAACCCTATGTCTGTGTTAATATACTACACAGTTTTCAAGATAATCTCTAATTGATATTGAATGATTCTGTATCCTAAAATATATCAATTAGATATCTTTTTTTCCAAGTATTCTATTCTTCATAGAATTCCTTCTTCATGCATATCTCTTCTTGTGTTTGTCTTGATCTTCTTTCCTTTCAATCAGCCGCCTTCCTTATCTGAAAGTCTCCTTAAGTCCTGATATTATCTCCTGATAAATATCTCCTGATAACTTAAGTTCTGACAACTTAAGTTCTGACTTCAGTGTAAGTGCTGATTTGTTCTGTTAAGTAAGATCTGAAAACTAAACACAAATCATATTAGTCATGACATTATCAAATATATCTAACAACAAATATCATAATCTTAATCAGTATTCCTACTCTCATCACCAACTTATATTTCTAATAAGTTCAATACTTCATAATTTTCATTATTCGACCAACTCGAAATAAGTATCACTCCTTAGTCGAAACGGACGGTCAAAGTGGTCTTCTAGATTTGACTTTACCAAATATTACTATTACGCGACTCGCACTCTATTATTTTTAATAAATCATAAAATTAATATTTTAATACGAAACCACCTCGAGGAGCTTTTTGAGTGCTTATAATGTTTAACCTAAAAGTTTCATTTAGATAAAACGAATTTAATTAGGTGAAAAGCATTTCAAAAGTTCGGTCAACTATGGAGTTTTACTATTTAAACCACTTTCACTAAAACATTGATATCTCTCAAACTGTTAACTCAATTGACGCACCGTTTTTGCGTGCACATCTAGACAAAATTTAGAACACATCATTTGAAAATGGTTTTCTGGTAACAGGGGTGAAAATCCCGAAGTGGCAGTTTCTAACAGGGGGTTGTTTTTTATGTTCGTACTCAGCGTGACCTCAACTCGGACACTTTTATAAAATCGAAATATTAACAACTTTAGCTGAAATTTTAAAAAGGTCTTCCTCACTGTATAAGTAAGTTACTGACCAAGTTTCATGATTTTAAACAATTTTTAAGGGCCTCAATTATACCCTCAAAGTCAGCACTAGGTAGCAATTTGGTTTTCTCGACTACGTTCACTAAAATGAGCTTTTCTCCTAATCCGTAAATCGTCTCGGCACGATCTTTATATGGTTGAAAACTAGAAATTAATAAATTTACATCCATGACCAGTGGTGTGCAAAATATTAAATTAAAAGTTTGTATTTCTTGCTTAAAACAGTCCTAAATATAAACGGACATTACGACGGCTATACGCGTAACGATTCCCAGTTTTAACTACGTTAATTTCATTGACAATGACTCAAATACCAATTCCTTCATATTTCTTGAAAGCTCAATCTCTAAGCTATATGAACTCATCACCAACATCAATCCATAAGGATGGAGAGGCAAGTGTACCTAAACCTAGCCACACCACAGTTTCTCAACAAACTGTGGTGATTAATAAGGAAATCAGCTCACTTCTAGTTGCATCCTCCCAAAAGGATGTCACTATTGAAACAAGCTCCCAACCAGGAGCACAGGCCAAGAGGGGAAGGGATACAAGCTCACCCCAAACTTATGCCAGAAAGAAGAGATCTAAAACCATTGAGGATGCACAGGGAACACACACAGTGCAAACTGAAGCTAAAGACTCAATCACTGCACCATCTCAAAGTCAATTTGATGTAACTCCAATAAATGTGGAGTCACAGCCAAAATCTTTAGTAATAGAAGAACCACAAATACCAAACTCTCCCACTAATTCTCTGGATGTGGATATGATCAACACATCAATTGTTGATTCCCCTTCTTTAACTCTGTTGGGGAAGCCAAAATCTAGTGCAAGTGAGCATCATATTTTGGATGATTTGTTGGCTCACTTGTTCATTCTTTCAGGATCTATTGAGACATATGTGCCCAAATTTTCATCAATCTGCACAGAGTCTACAATAGTCTCCACTTAAACATAACTCAAACTTAATCTTATAACTCAAGTAAATTAAAGGGTGGATGAATTTTATAACTTTCTTGCAGCTAATTAATACTTAATAAATTCCTAAGATCCTTGATGAAGCTTTGGTCTAGCTTTAGGAGCCTTAAACTTCCATGAAAAATCAAGAAAACAAGTTAGTGATTTTCGGAGTTACTATTCATCCTCAACTTCAAAGATTTTTATAAAATTGAAGACTTCATGGATGAGCTTGAAATTTGGTGCGTGACTTACCCATCATATGAAAGAGGTTTAGTAAATATTTGGTGATTTTAGAATGGGTAGAATGTAAGTTTTGAATAATTCTTTCCTCCTTGTTCTTGAAAATCAGCATTGTTCTTGCACAGAGAGAGAGAGAGAGAGAGAGAGAGAGAGAGAGTTGATTGGTTTGGCTTTCTTTGGAAGTATTGGATGATATTTATGTTAGGTCTCACACACTGTAGAAGGGGGTTGAATATAGTGTTTATCACAATCAAATCGAATATAAGAACACAAAAAATAGATTTTATTTAACACAATAAACTCCGTTATAATATGGAACTGTCCTCTCTCAGTGATGAATAACTTATCACGAGAGCTGCTAGGGTTACAATGAATAATAACTTTGATTATGATAACACATATAGTGTAAACCCTATGTCTGTGTTTATATACTACACAGTTACAAGATAAATTCTAATTGATATGGAATATAATTCTGCTTCCTAAAATATATCAACTAGTTATCTATTCTTCCAAGTATTCTATTCTTCATAGAATTCCTTCTTCATGCATATCCCTTCTTGCATTTTTCTTGATCTTCTTTCCTTTCAATCAGCCGCCTTCCTTATCTTAAAGTCTCCTTAAGTCCTGATATTATCTCCTGATAACTTAAGTTATGACAACTTAAGTTCTGATATCTAAAGTTCTGACTTCAGTATAAGTACTAATTTCCAGTTAAGTACTGATTTGTCCTGTTAAGTAAGATCTTAAAACTAAACACAAATCATATTAGTCATGACATTATCAAATATATCTAACAATCTCCCCCAACTTGTAAATTAGCATAATATACAAGTTTTACAGATATTTGATGATGTCAAAAACATTAAGTACAAATGCATGAAAATTTGACTAGATAACTACAACTTATAGTCCTTGTAGCTTTACCATCCTCAAGGTCTGATAACAGCTTCAGTCTGTATACACATCAGAATTTAAGCAGTTGTAGATCTTTGACTTGGCTTCAATTACTGATATCTTTGATATCAGGAGTTGTTCTGAGATAGTTCTTTAACAAACATCTCTCAGCATATTCAAGTTCATTAACCATCCTCCTTTTAGCATTCTTCAATTCAACTGTATCTTCACCAATTTGAAAGATAGCAGCCCTGAGATCATTTATTCTAGCTTTCCTTATATCCTGATCTAGTCTGATTAAATATGCCTTGTCAGACTCAAGATTGAATTCCACAGCCTTATAACCTGAAAAGTAGTTATAATCTTAGCAGAGTTAGGCTTCATCTCGACAATATCACCTTTGTGATCTCTGTACTTGGGACAGTATGTGCTATCTGACTTTACGGAATAAAGCTTCTTCTATCTTTGAATTTGAGTCTTCAAATAATTTGCAGCATTATCTGTTAATATGTTCTTCACTTGAAGTAAGAATAGAACATGTTCCAATTCCTCAAAATACTTCAGTGGTATAGCATTATGCCTAATATGGTATACCCTTCCATCTGTCATAAAATATAACAAGATGTGTTCTTTCAAAAATGTATGGTAAACCATCTGTACATATTCAAGCTGATTCAATCTTTCAGGAGTTGCTCCAACACCTAGTTCACTTAAAGAAGTTGGATCATTGGTTGTATTCTGTATTCTTCTTTCATCAGCACTACCCAATCCAGATTTATCTCTGGCTTCTTTTCCTGTAACAACTCTTGCTTCAAAACCACTTGTTGCAGTCTTCAAAGATTGAGTCTGTTTAGCTTTGGTGAATCCTGGTAGGAGTAACTTTGAAGGTTTAATATGAGCAATGTCAGAGGTTTCATTTTCCTTATCTTCTGATATCAAGCCAACTTGAGCTATATCAGAGGTTGCTTGCTTCACTGTCAGATCAGAACTTACTATATCTTGACTCTGAACAACATGAGCCATGTCAGAGGTTGTTTGAGAAATCTTCCTTTTTATCAGAGTAAGACTAGCATCTTCATCAGATATTTCTTCATCCATGAATGGCACACATAAACCTTTACAGGTTCATCAACTTTTTCTTTGCTCTTGGACCTTGGATCTATCTCCACTTGTGATTTGGCTTTAGTTGCCTCAGGATTTGTCCTTTCTTTTATCACAATGCCTTTAGCCTTAGGAAGTTTCTTTTCAACAACAGAAGCTTTAGATTTGGAGTTGACTGTTTCTAACTTAAGTCTAGCTTCTTCTTCCTTTAGACTCTCAAAGTCCATTCCTGGATTTTCTTTCAGAAATAACTGTCTTGAAATTTCCTCATCAAGTTCCAGATGTTCATCAGAACTATCCTTTTACCAGTATCAGAACTTATTCTTCTCCCAGTATCAGAACTTGTTCTTTGACTTGTAGTTCTAGCTTTGCTTGATGAAAAACCTTTACCTTGACCATGACCTCCACCCATTCCAGAGTTTCCCTGGTCATCTTTTTAATCATTCTTTCCCTTCGGCGTCTTAACAGTTTTGCATTTGGACTTAATTACTTTCTCCCCTTTTTTGGCATCAGCAGGTAAAAGAAGAGAGACAAGCAATTCCACTAGGGATTGGATCTCATTGAGTTGATTTTGATGACAAGATTGATTCTTCAAAATTTCATCAATCTGAGCCTGTTGCTTCTCCTGAGTTTTCTCAATGTACTCAATTCTGTCAAAGGTAGGTTTGAAAAACCTTTTCTTGTCCAGCTTGACAAGCATATCTTGCTAATTTATGGATTCTTGAATCTTGTCTACCTTGGCCTGAGTTACAAATTGTTGACATTGAAGGTGCCTTGTACTTAGTGCAGTAACTCTGAGCTGTGTCTTGAAATCATCATTGACCAGCATCTCATCAGCTTTGGTCAAGTGTTCAGCAAGTATGGTTGAAGAAGGAACAAAATCAACTTTGTTCCATTCCTTAGTCCACTCCCTTTCTCTAGGAGTTTCACTCCAAGGTACTGGTGCATCTTCTCTAACAAACTTCTTGATTAATTCAGCTTTGTTTGGAGCTTGTTGATGAGCATGTCCTGATGGACCAGCTGCATCAGCATCTACGTTGGCAGTAGCTTCACCAGTAAGTTCAGCATTAGCAGCATCAGAACTTATAGAATCAACATCATCAGCATCCTTTGATAAAAGAATATTATGAGAGGCTATTGAGGCTTCAACATCATCCTCTAAGTGCTGATCTCCAACTAAGTTCTGATCAACAGCCAAACCTTGATGCCCACCTAAAATATGATTTTCATCATCCAAATTCAGAATTGGTGTAGCAGGAATATCTTCATTAAAATCATCATCTAGAATTGGTGTTGTTGGTGGAGTGATTTGAGTTGGTGGAGCTTCTAAGTACAAAACCTCAGGCACAATCAAGTTATGAATATCAATCTCATCACTTGTACCTGGGTCATCAGTATGTACGTGTTCAATTATAGGTGACACGGGAGGAGTAGGCACTCTGTCTTGAGTAGTTTCTGGTGGTGCTGAAGGAAGTGATTCAATAACAATTGGTTCTGTTGGGATCAGAGATTCCTGACCCCCTTCCTTAGCTGCTTCCTCATCTTCTGATTCTGACTCAACTGTGTCCCTGTGAGCTCTTTGCTTTTTCATTTTCTTTAAGGGTGGAGACACTGTAGGAGCTTTATCATCAGGATTTAGCTTTCTAAGCCTTTTGAGAGGCCTAGAACTCCCAGTTACAGTGTCTTTCTGAGAAGAGATCTTCTCAGCTTCTACTACAACAGGTTCAGACATGGGAACCTGTTCCTCATTGTCTGACTCATCTCTCAGAACAAGTTTCCTTCTCTTCTATTGAGTCTGAGGTACTGTCTTAGTCCTCTTGGGTTTGGAAGATGAAGGCTTCACAGGATGTGCTGAAGGTTGAGATTGTGATGACTGTGATGGTTTGAAATATGTCCTGATTGAGGGTTGAGTAGGTTGAGGGTGAGAAGTTTGAGGTGTTTGTATAGATGTGGTATGTTCTGATGGCTGTTGTGGTGGCTGGGATGTGGGTTGAACATCAGGGTAAACAGATGTGTAGGTTTGAGGATCAACATTTACCAGTATATGTTTCACTAACTGAGGTATTTGTAAGGGTCTAACCACTTGTTTATTAATGTTAGCATTTAACAAATTATTAAAAGCCCTTTTTGCAAGCTTAAAGGGTAGAATTAAATCAGTGGTAGCTTGGGGATCATCAGCACAACAAAAAATATATACAAGCTGACAGAATCTAGCAAAGTATACTACATTCCTATCCTTTGTCATCATATCCCCTATGAAACCTAGCACAGCACTTGCAAAATCACAGTGAGTTTGATGAATAAGAGCATACCCGATTTGCTGACTCATGATTGAAATAACATCAAAGTTGGAGCATTTATTGGCGAATACCTTAGTGATGCAATCAAAGAAAAAGCTCCATTCTTTCCTGATATTTTCTCTTTTCAGTTGTCCAAGCTTTCCCAAACTTTTCTCATAACCCAAACTGGCCATAAGCTGCTGTAGAACAGGGTCCTCCACTGTTGAGAATGTACAACCTTCTGGTAAGTGGAGAGCTTTGCGAACTGCCCTAGGAGTAACTACATGTTCAACATCATTTACTTCAAATACGATGCTTGGAGTACCAGTAGCACCACCATCATCAAAAATCCCAATCCGCCAAAACGCCAGTACTTGTTGGCTTGAAATGGTTTGAGGTTGAGTCAAAGCATACCCAATCTCACTATTTGCTAAGAAATCTTGCACAAAGTGCAAATCTGATGGAGCTTCAGCCTTGTTCAAGATTGCAGCATAGTTATTTGGTACAAACTTGGCTCCATCAACAATTAAATCCTTGGGCGCCATCAGAAATAAGAGAGAAACTTGTTTGCCTGAAAGGTGTTTGTTGAAATGTCTGTATGGTGAACCAACAGAAAATGTGAGAGAATAAGAAAAAAGAGAGGGTGAAATAGAATAAAATATGAATAAAAGATTTGAAAATCTTTTATCTCTTTTACTTAGACAACCCACGTTACAGCAGTTAATGAGGAGTGGAACAGACCTTTACATCTGTCAAACATGCAGCAGTTAAGGCAAAAGTTAATAGGCACGGTAAATAAGCAATTATGACTTTGCACGTTCAGTTTTTAAAAAAAACTGTTCCCACTAAACAAATGATTATTACTGCTTTATCTCACATAAACCAATATTCTGAAAAAATTATGACCGTTGAGGTAATGACCAAAAATAAACCAAGTAAATAAATACTGCCACGTCAGCATCAGAACTTGATTATTATCAGAATTTAAAAGTCATCAGAATATGGCTTCTTAACTCGAAAAGTGAATGTTTATTCCTATAATTCTTCACACAAATACTGATATGGGTACATCAGAACTTAATCATCAGAACTTGTCCTCAGAATTTATGCAACTAACACTTAAATTGTTCGTCCAAAATAACATTTATCACCACAATAATTTTCATCATTCATATGGAGTGTATGTGTGTGCATTAAGCTAAATATCAGATAAAGAGTAAAGTCTGATTCACTTCAGTACATCTTAGAAATAAGGCATAACTAAGAACTTTGCTTAAAATATGTCATTATTCTGAAGTCTACTATAGAATGAGTTCATGCATGAGTCAACCTCAACTGTTTTGTGCTCATTTTATGCATCTTTTGAAATTCCTTTTTACAGTGGCTTCTCAGTGTAAGTGAGTCATAACTGCTTATCAGAATTTATGCTATTATCAGCGTATTTCTCCAGTAATCAGAGAATGTGAAAAGTCACCAAGAAAACTTTATTTTGCTTTTCTAATGCATATTACTTAATACCAGCAATGCACTTGGGTCTTCCCTTCCACATTTTTTACTCTAGATCTCAAAGGAGTACCTGACTTTTATTTCTTTTCTTTTCTATTGATAAGTGAGGCTTATCAGCATTTAGTACATCCATCAGATTTACTAACATCAGAACTTAGCAGATAAGAAGCACTATTCTAGTTTTTGACTTAGTAATAAGATACACAAAGTAAACTTCAACTAAGCTCAATATCAGAATTTGCTTGTGTTAAGAGATTTCCACATAAACAATTACTTCATACATGGGATCTTTAGTATATTACTAGTTCAACATCTAGCACAATTATCCTCATTGGATTGAATAGTCACAGAAACATTCATATCACTATCAGAGTTTAGAAATTCACATCAGACAACAATCATCATTTAAGCAAATTTTCAATTTAGGCACAGAATTCACAAAGATAGTAATATCTGTAAATACTGATCATAAAGTCTGATGTATCAGAACATAAACTAAGCAGATTTAGAAAAAGAACCTGAAACCATTCCAAGTTCATTTACCAATCTTGTAAAGGTTGCTTCACATAATGGTTTTGTGAAGATATCTGCTAATTGTTGATCTGTTGGAACAAAATGCAATTCCACTGTACCTTCATCCACATGTTCCCTTATGAAGTGGTACCTAATGCTGATGTGCTTTGTCATTGAGTGTTGAACTGGATTACCTATCATAGCAATAGAACTTTGATTATCACAGTAAATAGAGATTTTAGAATATGTTAACCCAAAATCCAGTAACTGATTCTTCATCCAAAGAATCTGTGCACAACAGCTTCCTGCAGCAATGTACTCTGCTTCTGTAGTTGATGTGGAAATTGACTTATGTTTCTTGCTAAACCAAGAAACTAATCTGCCTCCAAGAAATTGGCAGCTTCCACTTGTGTTTTTCCTGTCAATTTTGTATCCTGCAAAATCTGCATCTAGGTAACCTATTAGCTTAAAGTCTGATTCTCTACGATACCACAATCCCAGATCAACTGTACCCTTAAGGTATTTGAAAATTCTTTTCACAGCTGTTAAGTGAGGTTCTCTTGGATCTGCTTGAAATCTTGCACAAAGACAGGTAGCATACATGATATCAGGTCTACTTGCAGTTAGATAGAGTAGTGAGCCAATCATACCTCTGTAATCAGTAATATCTACTGATGTACCAGTTCCTTATCTAATTTTGTTGTAGTGGCCATAAGAGTGGATGCACTTGAACAATATTGCATTCCAAATTTTTTCAACAAATTTCTGGTGTACTTAGATTGACAAATAAAAGTTCCTTCTTCATTCTGCTTGACTTGAAGGCCCAAAAAATAGCTAAGTTCTCCCATCATACTCATTTGATATCTTGACTGCATTAGCTTGGCAAACCTTTTACAAAGTCTGTCATTTGTAGAACCAAAAATGATATCATCAACATATATCTGCACCAAAAGTAAGTCCTTTCCATGGTTGAGATAAAACAGTGTTTTGTCAATAGTCCCTCTGTTAAATCCACTTTCCAGAAAAAACTGAGCTAATATCTCATACCATGCTCTTGGAGCTTGCTTAAGGCCATAAAATGTTTTGTCAAGTCTGTAGACATGATTAGGAAATTTTGAATCTACAAAATCTGGAGGTTGTTCAACATATACTTCTTCTTCCAATTCTCCATTAAGAAAAGCACTTTTTACATCAATTTGAAAGACTGTAAACTTTTTGTTAGCAGCATAAGCAAAAAATATCCTTATGGCTTCCAATCTAGCAACTAGTGCAAATATTTCATCATAATCAATTCCCTCCTGTTGAGAATATCCTTTGCAACCAGCCTTGCTTTATTCCTTGTAATTATGCCATCACTATCAGTTTTGTTTCTGAACACCCACTTTGTACCAACTACAGATATGTTCTTTGGTCTTGGCACTAGGGTCCAGACTTTATTTCTTTCAAATTCATTTAACTCTTCCTGCATTGCTTGCACCCAATCAGCATCTTGAAGAGCTTCTTCCACTTTCTTTGGTTCAGTCTGAGAAAGAAAAGAGTGATAGAGACATTCATTTGATGTAGCTGTTCTAGTTTTGACACCTGCATCAGGATTTCCAATAATTAAGTCAGGTGTATGTGCTTTAGTCCACTTCCTTGCAGATGGAAGGTTTTCTCTAGAACTGGATGCTCCTCCATGATCCATGCCTTCTTCATCAACCTTTTCTGATGCTCCCCCTGAAATTATACTCTCTGAGTTGGATCCTTTAAAATTGGAGTTCCCAGAATTATCAGAACTTGGCCCATCAGAACTTGATGAATCAGAACTTGAAGAGCCAGTTGTAGGTTCTGATGCTTCTTGAGATGTGGTTGTATCTTCAGTATGCTCCCCCTGCACAGGTGCATCTTCCTTTGGCGTAGTCACCACAGTTTCAATAACATAAGAGTTTAATCCATCAGAGTTTGTAGTATCAGGATTTAGACTGTCAGGATTTAGACTATCAGGATTTACAGTATCAGAATTTAAAACTTCATTCTCAAATCTCGGCTGATCATGATCATTGAAATCTTCAAGTCCTGTAATCTTCTTATCATCAAAAGAGACATTGATAGATTCCATGACAACCCTTGTTCTTAAATTGTAGACTCTAAAGGCTTTTGTGGAAAGTGGATATCCAACAAAAATTCCTTCATCAGCTTTTAGATCAAATTTGGATAGTTGTTCAGGATGAGTCTTAAGAACAAAACACTTGCATCCAAATACATGAAAATTCTCAGATTTGGCTTCTTTTTCTTCACCATCTCATATGGTGTCTTTTCATGCTTGTTAATGAGTGTTGCATTTTGAGTAAAATAAGCAGTCTGCACAGCTTCAGCCCAAAAATAGGTTGGTAACTTTGCCTCATCAAGCATAGTTCGTGCAGCTTCAATGAGAGTTCTATTCTTTCTTTCAACAACTCCATTTTGCTGTGGAGTTCCAGGAGCAGAGAATTCCTTCTTGATTCCTTGGTCTTTGTAGAACTCTTCCATAATCAAATTCTTGAACTCAGTGCCATTATCACTTCTTATGATTTTCACAGAGTCTTTAACCACTTTATCCAGTTGTTTGACATGATCAATCAAGATAGATGCAGTTTCACTTTTTGTGTGCAAGAAATACACCCATGTGTATCTGGTGAACTCATCCACTATGACCATAGCATATTTCTTCTTTGCAATAGACATGACATTCACTAGACCAAATAGATCAACATGTAGTAGGTGATAAGGCTCAAGAATTGAAGATTCAATCTTGCTCTTGAATGAAGATTTTCTTTGTTTTGCCTTTTGACAGGAATCACAAAGGCCATTAGGAGCAAATACTGATTTTGGCAAACCTCTCACAAGATCTTTCTTGACTAGTTCATTTATATTATTGAAATTTAAATGAGAGAGTTTCTTGTGCCAATTCCAGCTTTCTTCAATTGATGCTCTACTTAACAGACAGATTGCAAAACCATCAGTACTTGTTGAAAGCTTGGCTTCATAAATGTTACCATGCCTGTATCCTTTCAGAACAACTTTGCCTGTAGATTTGCTTACAACTTCACTGTGTTCTTCAAAGAAATCCACATGATAACCTATGTCACAGATTTGACTAACACTCAGCAAATTGTGTTTAAGTCCTGAGACTAGAGCTACTTTTTCAATGATGACATTCCCCAGATTGATATTTCCATATCCCAAAGTTTTTCCCATGTTGCCATCTCCATAAGAAACACTTGGGCCAGCTTTCTCCACAAAGTCTGATAGCAGGGCTTTATTTCCAGTCATATGTTCTGAACATCCACTGTCCAGAACTAGGATGTTTTCCCTGTTTCCCTGCAATCACAAAGACCACTAATGATTAGTTTTAAGGACCCAGACTTTCTTGGATCCTTTGGCCTTATTAAGTTTGTTAACATTTGCAGCGGATTTAGCATCAGAGTTTATGTTAACATTTTTCTTATCAGCATTTACACTATCAGACTTTGTATCAGAAGTTACACTAGAAGGAATAATGCTAACTTTCTTTAAAGATGATTTTATTTGATAATAATCATAGTACAAACTATGATATTCCTTACAAGTATAAATGGAATGCCATAAACTACCACAATGAAAACAAGGATTTTGTGGCCTATATCTAACAGACTGACTCTTAACTCCTGACTTTGAAGGTAAGGAGTTTATGTTCTTATTTTTCCTGCAAAACGAAGCCTGATGGTTACAATTTCCACAGTTATAACATTTCTTTCTAGGAGCATTAGGAACATGCTTATAATCATTACTTTTATTCACACATTCATTTCCATTCCTATTTTTCCTCCTGAGCTTTACCTTGTTTATATTCTTAACATCTTTCAGCTTATGCTTAAGCTGCTTCTTTGTCATTAAGCCTATGTTAACTTCAGTTGGCTTATCCTGTTTTGGTTTGTCATAAGTTAATTTCTTTTTAACTTCTGATTTATCAATATCAGACTTTACAGCTACAAACTTAGTAGGATTTACCTTTGGCTTTTGTTTAACAACTATAGGCTCAAGTTTTACAGTTCCGTTATCATTCTTATCATCTCCATAACCTGAGCCTTCTTTCCAGTTTCCACTACTTAACAAATTCTGAGTTGTTCTGCCAGAGTTAGTCCAAGTCCTGATAATCTCTTTTTCCTTTTCTAACTCAGTTTTTAGAGATTCATTTATTTTAAGTACTTCATCCCTAACATAAAAGGCATCATCTCTATCTTTCTGAGTTTAATGGAACATGACTAACTCTTTTTCTAAATAATCATTCCTCTTTTTATAAGCAAGATTTTCAGAAGTTAATATTTCACATGTTAAAGTTTGATCTCTATAACTAATGAACATGGTTTTAAGATATCTTCTCAACTCAGTAATATCATCAGTATGAAAGGTATAAGTAGTTTGAGGTACTTTTAACTCAACATTATCAGAACTGCTATCAGCATTTGCCATCAAGGCATAGTTCACCTCACTTTCAGAATCTGAAGTGTCTGTCTAGCTTTTGTTCTTTGTGACAAGAGCCTTGCCTTTGTCACTCTTCACTTTCTTGCAATCAGGAGATATGTGGCTTTTCTCACCATAATTATAGCACTTGACATTTGAGTAATCTCCTCTATCAGACTTTCCTCCTTTGCCTTCAGATTTTCTGAAACCTTTCTTATCAAAACTTGCACCTTTCCTGGAAAATTTCTTTCCCTTTCTGAATTTCCTGTATGCAATCCTTGTGATTCCTTTCACCATAAGAGCACACAGCTTCATCATCTCTTCATCAGCATCCATCTCAGGTAAGTTTTCAGTTTCTGAGTTATCATCACTATCAGAACTTGATGACTCAGTATCAGACTTTGTGATGAGAGCTTTTCCTTTGCTTTTCTTGAGGCAGCTGCTTTGGGGGATTCCTCCTCAGCCTTTAGATCAACCATCCTTGACTTTCTTCCATTCCTCTTGCTTCTTTGTTCCATCTCAAGTTCATGAGTCTTGAGCATCCCATAAATTTCATCAAGAGTTGTTTCGTCAAGATTATAGTTGTCTCTTATAGTGGTGGCCTTCAAATCCCAACTTTCAGGAAGAGCTAACAGGAATTTAAGATTTGAATCTTCAAGATCATATTCCTTGTCAACCAGTGACAAATCATTCAAGAGTTTGACAAATCTGTCATATAAACCAGTCAATGACTCATCAGGTTTTGAGTCAAAGTTCTCATACTCTTGAGTGAGTATAGTCTTCATGTTCTTCTTAATTGAATCAGTTCGCCGACATCTTGTCTCCAAGGCATCCCATATCTCCTTTGTAGTCTTGCAGTTAATTACCCTATTTGACATGACATTATCAATGGCACTATGAAGCAAGTGTCGTACCTTAGCATCCTTAGCGATCGATGAGATATCTTCAGCAGTGTAATCACTCTTCTCTTTTGGAACAGACTTTGCTGGTTCACCTGCAACTACAACAGAGAGTTTGGTTGGCTTGTGTGGTCCTTCATTGATTCTGTCAAGGTATTCTGGCTCTGTAGCTTCCAGAAACATAGACATCCTCACCTTCCATATGGGATATTCAGATGGTTTCAGTATGGGAACTCTAATAGTCTCATATCGATTATGGATTTGAGTCTTTGGAGGTTCTTCAGTTTTGGTGGGCTTGGTTAGAGTTTGTTCTTCTTCAGACATGATTGTTTTTGGATCTTAAACTGTTTGTGTGTTAACAAATCTGCTCTGATACCACTTGTTAGGTCTCACACACTGTAGAAGGGGGTTGAATACAGTGTTTATCACAATCAAATCGAATATAAAAACACAGAAAACAGATTTTATTTAACATAATAAACTCTGTTACAATATGGAACTGTCCTCTCTCAGTGATGAACAACTTATCACAAGAGCTGTTAGGGTTACGATGAATAATAACTTCGATTATGATAACACATATAGTGTAAACCCTATGTCTGTGTTTATATACTACACAGTTATAAGATAAATTCTAATTGATATGGAATATAATTCTGCTTCCTAAAATATATCAACTAGTTATCTTTTCTTTCAAGTATTCTATTCTTCATAGAATTCCTTCTTCATGCATATCTCTTCTTACGTTTGTCTTGATCTTCTTTCCTTTCAATCAGCCGCCTTCCTTATCTGAAAGTCTCCTTAAGTCCTAATATTATCTCCTAATAAATATCTCTTGATAACTTAAGTTCTGACAACTTAAGTTCTGATATCTTAAGTTCTGACTTCAGTATAAGTACTAATTTCCAGTTAAAACTGATTTGTCCTGTTAAGTAAGATCTGAAAACTAAACACAAATCATATTAGTCATAAAATTATCAAATATATCTAACAATTTATGATCTATATTGTGTATGTATAAGGTGTGTTAAACAAGATGCTTCTTATTCAAGCCTATGTATTAGCTTACACACCACACTTGACTAGGCATTTTAATTATAAAACATGAATTCTTATTTTAAGAAATATTATCTTTTACTTAATTTTTAATTTAATTATCTAGCTTGAATAATTTATTTCTAGTTAATTTGGATGGGATTTTCATGGCCTTGGTTCATTTATTTATTCGCTTACATATTCGCTTGGTCGTTTATTCGTTTTCGTAATAAATCTTCGTAAGCGATTCTCGGGGTAAATCATTTCTTATAAATCCTTTATGCTTTGAAACCTTGTACTTGGATTTTAATTCGTAGAATTCTAAATTCTTAATCGTAAAGTGATTCTCGTATTCCTCGATAGTCTGTAAGATAAGGTCGTTTTACAAAGTTCATTTTCTCCTAAAATGAATGGTTTTTACATACACTCATTTTGTACTGCAGGGTCCCAAATGAATTAGCTTATTCGAAAAAATAAAAAAAGAAAAGTTGTTGTGAATCGATTAATGTATAGTCACAATATCAAATCAAAATCTTAAATTAGAAACTCGTATACGGTATGGTCGCAAAAGTTTTTATTAAACCGTAAGGTTACTATTCCGAAAGGTCTTTTACATACGTCAAAAATTTGGGTTCTTACAGTCTTCCCCCTTAAAAAGATTCCGTCCCGGAATCAGTTCAGAAATAGGCAGGGACACGCTTCTCACATGACCACCTCGAGTTCTCATATTAACTTCACAGTATTGGATCTCTTCATTAAATTTCCACTCATCCGTCAAATATATTTCCGGGTACTCGTTATAAACTTGGTGACTGTTCGATGTTGGTGCTAATATATATGCCAAATATCTTAGTCCTTTAAAGATTTCAACCAGTCCAATAATCCTTGGTTCAACATTTCTTTCCCTTTCGAATCTCATCACTCCCTCCCCGGGAGGCACTTTCAAAAATACTTGGTCTTTTACTTCGTACTTTTCATCTTTATAGATATAGCCTGCATATCTCTATTGTTCATCATGGGCTGCCACTAGCCGAGTTCTGATAAGTTCTAGGAATTTCTTTGGTCTGTTGACTCAACTATGGTCCAGTATCCTCCGCTTACCAATTTCTTCCCAACCTAAGGGAGAACAATTCTTTCTTCCGTACAATGCTTTGTAGACGTTCCAATGCCTACATTGTCACACCCCCAACTTAAATAGCGAAATAAATATAGCTATTACATCTTTTTAATGAAGAATACACAACCAAAATCCAAGATCTTACAGTTTAGGGTTTGGAACAGCCCAACACTACCAACTATTACATCTGATTACAAATACCGAGTCCTCACACAACTATTATTACTTATTCTACCTGAGCTCGAACATAAGCATCAGCATCACAGGTCTTACGGGCAGTCTGCTTGAATTTAACCATAGCTGCTAGCTGTAATATAAGGGTAAAGCAAGAAGTGAGCCAAAAGCTCAACAAGTGCTAATAGTACAACGCAAAACATAAATCGAGATATACCTTTAGGAATGACAATGGAAAGACATAATCAATGATAACGAGAGATAAAACTTATGTGAGTTGGCATCATTTTGCTTGCATCAAAACAAATTTTAAAAATCATTCTTAATCAAAATCATTTTATGACGCTACGGATTACAGCCGGTGATCAGCCGCGAAGTAATCCCGAACCTCGCTGGGTTCTAAAACATTATTGGGAATCCCTAGGCAACTTTTAAGCCTAATATAAGTGTGGAAAGGACTCGCGTCTCAGTCCAGATCCACCATTCAAAGAAAACATTTATCCCCCTTTGGGACTGAAAAATCCACATTTTAATCATTTTAAAAACTGATGCCGATTTATGACAAAATCTCTTTCGACTGTAATCATTTTTATCAAGGGATTATAGATCAACTTGAAACAATGGAAATATGACACTAAATCTCAGGGCCATGATCCACTAGACTTTACTATATTAGGGTAATTGAGAGGTTTCCATAAACAAGAACTTTGACAAGGAAATTGAGCAAGGCTATTGGATAATATGAAAGAGTAATGCCAAACTAGGCTTAAAGCAATGGTTGTAGACAAGGTATAGGTATTAGAACATCAAGAAGATAAGCATCACTGGTTCCAATAGGATAGAGGTGTTAAAATATAAAGAAAGTGATCGTCAGCTCAAGATATAACAGGGTATCAAGCTTTTAGGGTAAGGATAGGGTTATCAAACAATCATGAATGAATTTAAGAAATGATTGGCTTTTAGGTATCAAGATAAAGTTTCTATCGAGGTTATTTCAAGAGTTGAATCAAAGCATCAAGGTGCAATATCAAGATTTCTCAGGGATCAATAGCATGATAATCAAAAGGATCAATAAGGTATTATAACAAATCTCTATTTTATCATGGCATTAAACTATCATGAAAGACTTTTGAACTACTTGCAATACGTACTCGAGGGTTCATGGCATCTCTATGTAACTCAAAGATAAACAAAAGATACGCTTGATTTAAATATATCAAAATGACTTAGGATAATTGCATCGATATATATATGAACTGTTTACAGTAAATACGAAGGTCAAGTTGAATCACTTGCCTTGAGTTAGACTGGTCTGGTCTGACTGGTCGGAGCAACAACTGGAGCTTCACTCGACTTTTATGGCAAGTTTTCCCTCGTCTCGAGATCCTACATAAATAATAATAATCCTCATTATAATATATTCTTACCATCTTAACCTATTTACAACCCGAAATTAAACATGGATGGCACTTAGGCCTATACGCACTTAATTCATATCCACCATTATATTTTCAAATGTACACACGTAGCCACATAATCACATATCGTATATTAATACCAAATAACATCATATACACCATAATGCCACAGTAGGCTTGGATGATCTCGACTCACCACTTAAGTCACTTGGTCGATAACTAAACAAAGTCTTCAAATTTGGGCTTCCTAACTCAATGTGCCTTTCCTAAATTATCCAAAACCTATTGACCCTCACTTGTGCCTTTTTCTCTACTGACCTTATACTATCTTACAACTATGGTGGTTGACCTAATACTCACTTCTAAGTGTTCTAAAACTATGTGATAAGTAAAAGTGCTCACTGGTGCAAATTTCAGAATGGTAACTAAGGTTTCTTGAGTGCATTAGACACTCTTAAACTACAAGTTTTTCTTCAAAATTTTTACACAAGACTCTCCTGACCTAAGGGTATCTCACAAGCTTGATGTGGCTCAAAGGCCTGGCTTGGGCCTTCTTGGGCCTAAGCTAAAAGTCCAAGGTTCCCCTGTTTTTCTGGGCAGAAAATGCCCTGACTTGAATTAACTTGTGACACATGGTTCTAGCTCATATCCTATGAACTATGGTTGGAAAAACTTCTCTGACATACCCTCTAACTAAGGCCCAATTGGGCCTAATGAGGGCCTACCCATGACATGGCCAAATCTCCCTATTTCTAAGTTGCAACAAAACTGTCCCCTGCTGGACAGATTTTGTTATTCTACTTGTGCACCTAACCAAATGACATGCAAACCTCCAACCAACTCCTAAAACCTATTATATACTCCCCATACTAACTTCTGGTAGCTTGGGCCTCAAAGTGCACATCAATGACATGGTCAAAACTCACTCTAAACCTCAGGGTATTAAACTGATTTTTCTGCAGAAACTATAACTCTCATTTTTCCAAGGTTTTGACTTGACAACTCAACTAACAAAAACTCAATACTTAAACCAAGACTTATACATGGTAATCTACTGAACTAACTCCTTTATTCTCAAAATAACATTGGGTGAGATCATCCATGCCTAAAAACAACAACATGCAACTAAATATATAACATGCAACTCATGGAAAGCACATAACAAGATTTCGGCTAGGCATAAAGTTGTAAATGCTTGCAAAATCGACTTGCACCTAATACTTATCCTTAATAATTATGAAATATAACTCCTTTTAAGTATTAGTAAGAAATTCATCATGGAAACAACCTATTTAAGCACATCTATTTCCAATTTTATAGAAAACAACATGATTTCGAAAAGAATAGCATGCAAAACATGGTTGATCATCATTTTAATGTCTTAAAACTAGCATGCATGGCTAAACATAAATTTATAATGAGATTTCAGTAGCATGAAAAGGATTTTAAAGCATGATATCTCCATAAAACACTTAGTTAGCACATATACATAATATATCTCATAGAGAGCTCTTGAATTCACAAGAATCAAGAGTTTCTCTTTGGAGATCACACAAAACTACACATGCAATCATGAAACTTCATCTTCCAAATCACAAAACTCTTGGGAAGTATATAAAATAAATGTAGGTGAAAGAATTACACTAGGGAAGATGAAGAATGAATTGAAAAATGGAAGGGGGGGTGGGGAATTGGCCTTCGGCCGAGAGTAAGGTGGGAGGGGGGAGAAGAGAGAAATTTTTGTGGTGTGTTGGAGTGTGAAATGATGAATGACTTCTCTCCACTTTTATTTGTTTGTTTTATGCTATTTGGTTGACAAGTAATGAGTGGAAGTGAGAACTTATAAAAATGTCCCTTGGCTAAAGTTAGGCCATTTTGCATGCAAGGCTAAGGTAGTAATTTGGTAATAATCAAATGAGTTAGTGGGGTTGGAAAAGTCTTATTTGCCCTTTGAGAGAATAGAAAGAGAGTTTGCATGCAAGGTTATTCATGTAATTTGATAATTATAACAAATAAAATTTGTAAAGATTTATTTTTATAAAATAAAATACAAGTTCAAAAATTATAAAATTTATACCATAAAATAACTTGTATTTTTAGAGACTTTATAAAATCATTTTCAAAATTTGTGATCAAAATGCCTTTTAAAAGAAGATTTTTCCAAAGCTTAGAATATTCCTTATAAATCAAAAATAAAGAAATTAAATAAACTCTTGCTTTGAAAAATCATATACTACCCAAAGCAAATTTATAATGCAGAAATTTTCACTCACACAAACGTACAATCATTGAATATATTTTCATTTGACTTAATATTATACCAAATTCACAAATAATATTACATAAAATGCCGGTCGTAACATCCTCTCCCCCTTAAGGGATTCTGTCCCCAGAATCTAATAGAACAGATGAGGATACCGGGAACGCATATCAGACTCTAACTCCCAAGTCGACTCTTCGACCTTAGGGTTCTTCCAAAGTACTTTTACTAACTTTACTGACTTATTTCTAAGACTCTTTACTTGCCAGTCGAGTATTTTAACCGGTTGCTCCACAAATGACAGGTCTGCCTGAATTTCTACGGGTTCATATTCTATCACATGGCTAGTGTCAGGATTATATTTCTTAAGTAACGACACATGGAACACGTTATGCACATGCCGATACTGAGGTGGTAAGGCCAACTCGTAGGCCACCTTTCCTACTTGACTCAAAATCTCAAAAGGACCTATGTATCTAGGTGCTAACTTTCCTTTCTTGCCATATCTCATCAACCCTTTCCTAGGTGACACCTTTAGCAACACAGCTTCGCCAATTTGGAATTGAACATCCTTACGCGCTGGATCCGCATACTTCCTCTGTCTATCTTGAGCAGCAAGCAACCTTTTCTGAATTAACTTGACTGAGTCATGCAACTGTTGTACCAATTCTGAGCCGAGAATTCTTCCTTCTCCTACTTTATCCCAACTTGTTGGTGATCTACATTTTCGCCCGTACAAAGCTTCATATGGTGGCATGCCGATACTGGAATGATAGCTGTTGTTATATGAGAATTCAATCAATGGCAGGTGGTCGTCCCAACTTCCTGCAAAATCGATTGCACAACTGCGCAACATGTCTTCGATTGTTTGAATCGTCCTTTCGCTCTGACCATCAGTCTGCGGGTGATACGCCGTGCTCATATTCAACTTCGTGCCAAGACATTCCTGGAATTGCTTCCAGAATCTCGAGTTAAATCGGGGATCTCTGTCTGAAACTATTGATACGGGTACTCCATGCCTTAATACGATTTCGTGCACATACAGATGAACCAACTTGTCCAGTGACGACTTCTCATTTATTGGAAGGAAATGCGCTGTAACACCCCCAAATCCGGGGTCGGGGATCCGGGTTGTCACGAGTTCCATTTCCCTTAACAACACCCAATCTTAATAAATAATCAACTACTCTGTACTGTTACCCCACAATAAACACACACACCACAAGTTATAGTCTCAGAGATGAATATCCAAAAATAATCACAAGTCGTTTTATTCCACAATTATATGCCAATACACCTTAAACAGGTTTCTGAATAAATTTACATTTCTTTGCCATTATTACAATTCATTTATATACATAATCTGATACATCAAAAGTTGAAAGCCTAGCCTATTGGTAGTTCCTACCTCAGCTATGGCGGCATCAGTGCTTCTAGAAAACTGCGGAACGTCTCCTAACCTCTTGCGAATCGGGAGCTTGGTCCGGTTCATCTTGTCTATCTGATGTTGTGTGATGAAAGAAGAAAGCAAGGGTGAGCAGCAAGCCCACCAAAATAATATGTATAATGATTAACAATATATGAGCCTTCTCATAGTATTCATGAAGGTCTTGGTCAAAAGAAATGAACCAAGATGATATCTTAATGCGATGAAGTCGCAAAATATTCAGTATATATATACATATATACTTTTCAAAATATTGGAAGTCCTCTTCCATGCATAATACACACAGAGTTCCAGTGTATAACTGTATAAAAATATCGTTGCAAGGTGATCTCATATATCAAACCTTGTCTCAACGTTTTTCTGAAAATCTTTGTCATGCATAAGATAATCATTTACTAGATATAAGTTTAAAAGATGAAGTTACAAGATACTCCAATATACTTATATCTTTTCCAAATACTACTTGAACTACCACCATTCAAGTTATAATTAGTTTCCAAAGTTCATCACATACATGAGACTACAAGACCAGATTTGAATAGATTAAATCTTTAAAATATCATCAAAATAAAATGAAGTTACGAGATACTTCATTTGATGCAAACATCATTTTGAAAACTTGACCCTGCCAACACTCAACAATCGCCCAACCGTAGCCTTTCTATCGAAGTGCTCTGGGTAGTGTTGCAGAAATATCCAATTGGATGATGAACTCATTACGGGAGTTTGCCGCGCCAGGAAGACCACTAACGATGATCAGTCGTAGTAGTACAACCCCACCATTTTCTACATGTAGAGGAAAACCTGTCGGATTTACTTGTCAACCGAACACTGAACTCCTAAGGAATGGACCACCTTAGCGGAACTTCCAGGCCATTTGGGCCAATATAATAAGGCTGGGCCGGCGCCACTCGACCACTTACGCCACTCCTAGTTCAGATGAAATCCATGACTCTGAAACGTAAAGCTCGTTCCCCCTTTCCCCAAGTAGAAACTTGTTGATACGGCTCCACCAAGAAGTCGTATCTAGTTGGAAAGGAAAACTCACCGATATTTCCCAGGCGATGCCTGTTAATGGATTAACTTGTTCCAAGAATTTTACTTCCCGAGTGTTGGGTAAGTAATCAATTCATTTATCAAAACAGCAACCTTGTTGCGAATATAAAACACACCACAGAGCCGGATCCCTCAGGTTTTGAGCGAGTATTTAAATCCCCTTCGAAAGGAGGATCTTAAATATAAAAATGAGTTTTGGGATCCGCTCTAACTTTTAAAAATCATTTTTGAAGACTCGCAAAACATTTTTAAGAATGTTTGGAGTGAAGCTGATTTAACAAGGTAAATCAGTCCCAATATATTAGAAAATATCTGAATATTATTATTTAAATAATATTCCCATAAAGAATAATCTTTATAAAAATAATTGAAGTAGAAGTTTTAAAACTTATACTTGAAATGGATATCAAATAACCAAAGATATACTTATATGAAAGTACTATCTTTATTTGAATAATCGAAAATAAGTTTGATTATTGACACCTTATTCTTTAATAAAATAAAGAATATATCTCAGCAAATAATCGGAGTCATAGATCCTCAAATGAATATTCAAATAATATTCATTAAATAATATAAACTGAGTCATAAGCCCTCGAATGAATATTCAAATAATATTCAGATAATAAAATAAAAGGAGTCATAAGTCCTCGAATGAATATTCAAAATAATATTCATTTAATATAAAGGAGTCATACGCCTTCGAATAATATTCAAAATAATATTCAATAATAAAATAAAGCTAAAGTTATCGAATAAGCCTTATTCGATTAATAGTTTTGAAAACTATGACCATATATATATAAGTATATATATATATATCCATATATACAAAACCTACTCGGGATCCTCGACTCCCGGTTTTAGAAAATATTTTCACCTTTGGGTCACTATACTAAGGGTATATGCAAATTACCGCTATCCTCTAGCATAGGTATTATCAACTGAATCAATTGAATCAACAGATATATATCAAGATTACGAAACAGACATGCATATATACCATATCAGCATGCTCCAATATATCGCAAAATTTGCTAATAACAATCATGCACTTATCACAAGATAATGCATATACATATATTTACATCACAACAACAGTATAACGGGTAGAAAACTTGCCTGAGCGACTGGGGGTTACGAATGGCTCGGGACGAGTCTGGTAACCTATAAACAACAAGTAAGTTGGAATTAAACCAAAGTCACTTGTAAATCTATACTCTAACCAACTCAGACTCTAACGCTCGTTTTGCGCTTACTGATTCTCTTAAGTCACTCGAGTACCCTCGGCTCCACCATTTTTAATAATTTAACCTTTACGAGTTTTAAGGCGATTCCTTCGCGAGTGTCTTACCAACTGCCTAACACACTTACCATAAATGTTTCATGCATTAATTAACCCTTTTTGGTCTTTAACCTATGTTTCAAAGTAAGGCGAGGGGAAAAGTTTCGTTCGCGAAACGCCGTTACTTGAAACGGTCGTTTCTCCTAAACCGTGCATCGGAATCGAACGAACTACATATCAAAACGAAGCTCGTAACATGAGCTATCTAAAAATGGCAGTGATCATAATCTAGCAGGGGGTTCTCGGGTCCTAATGTTATGCACAAAAACAGTCCAAAGAAAATCGGACGTTACGACGGCTATGTTTACGCGATTACCAATGTTTAAACTACTCCAATTAACCACCAACCAACTCATAACCATCAATACAACAAAACTTCACCTAAACCATACCACATCAGTCCATAATCTCCAAGGTTTTCAACTCAAACAACCACAATCAAGACCTATGAACTATAATCAAGCTTCAATTACCAAAACACTTCCAAATCAAACCAAACTACTAATAATCACAATCCATACTTCTCATTTCACAACACCAACCATTAAACTTACTAACAAATAAAGTAAAGGCTAGGGTTTTAAGTTTATACCTTCCTTGGGAGGTGTTAAGTTGCTAGGAAGCCTTAGGGAGCCTCCTACAAGCTTGATCTTTCCAAAGAAATCAAGAACACAAAGTTAGGCTTTGAAGTTTCTAAAAGTCCGATTTAAAGAACTGTAAAAATGAGGGTCTTACCATGATTATTTGGACGAGACTTGTGAACAAGAGTTGTAGGCCATCTCAATACCTTTCCAATGAGCTATAGAACACAATATTTGAGTGAGAAATGAAGGAGATACAGCAGTTTTAGTGTTCTGGTTCTGTTTTGGCCGAGAGCATGAAGAACAATGCCTTGGTTTCTTTTTGATTTTGATGAAAAATGATTTGCTTGGCTTGGTTGGTTTGATTTTTGTGTTTGTTTTAGTAAATTACCTAGTTGCCCTTGATTTTGTGTGGTTAAAAAGCCACCACATCTCCTTCCTTCCCATGTCATGCTTGTGTCATCCTCATGATGTCATCCTCCCCTCCTTGTCCTCTTCTCATTGGTTGGGTGACATCATCCTCTCTAATCCCTTTGATTAACTTCCTAATTGTTTGCCTAATGACCGCTGATCTGTTATACGGTTCGCTTAACTTTCGTTTTCGTTTATCGTTTGAAGGATCATACCCGGGATCTTATTACTTAGGTTCCCTTAACCTTTCTCAATATATTATATTCCTTTTATGATCCTCTCCTATAATCCTTTAATTTAAATCCTTTTTATCCTGTTACCTTTTTCTCAAATCTTTCCGTATCTAGTGTATTTCCGGGAAAAATCAAAGTGTTCGGATTTGGATTCTGACGATCTTTACATACACTTATATCCCATATAAAGTACTAATAAAATCTCAGAATATCCATATCAGAACCCCTACATAGTGTGGCATGAAAAGTTTTCTCATTCAGCAAAAACACTATTCATAAGGGTTTCAAAAATTTCCCAAAAATTGGGGTTATTACAGTCTCCCCTCCTTAAAAGGATTCCGTCCCGGAATCAGATAGAAAATGAATAGGGATACTCTCTTAGCATTGCACTTTCTAACTCTCGAGTAAATTTTCCCACATTGTGGTTCTACCATCAAACTCTTACTAGTTTGATAACCCTTCTCCTAAGCACTCGTTCCTTTTTACTCTATACCCTTCCTGGTTGCTCCATATAGGTTACGTCTGGTTGCATGTCTATGCGCTCATATGCCCCTATTTGTCTGGCATCCGAATTACACTTCCTTAACATTGATACGTGAAACACGTTATGAACTTGCTACAGGTTCGGGGGTAGGGCTAGCTCATATGCTAACTTCCCAAACGTCTTAATATATCCAAGGGTCCAACAAATTGTAGACTTAGCTTTCCTTTCTTTCCGAACCTCATCAATCCTTTTTCAAGGGTTTCCAAGGGGATACCTATAACATTACTAGGCCCCCTATTTCATACTCTTTGTCCTTTTTGAGTCAAATCAGCATACCTCTTATGTCCATCTTGGGTTACTACCAGCCGTCCTCTGATTAGATCTATTATATCCCTGGTCCTTTGGACTACTGCGGGTCCGAGCATCTTGCGCTCTACAACTTCATCCTAACATAAGGGAGATTGACATTATCTTCCCTCAAGGATCTCATAAGGTGACACCTCGATAATGACATATGATCTATTGTCGTGATATAACTAAATCCGCGTTAAGTGATCATTCCAAATTCTTTCAAGTCTATTGCACAGACTCTCATTATAGCATTTAGCATTAGAGCTTTTGCTTCTCAATACCCATTCTTTTCCAGTTCGTAATCGCTACTACCTTCCGTTCCTAATATTATACGGGTTATACTTTTGCTCGCTAGCGTTCTATAACCTTTTAATAACCACGTCAACCTTAGTATCACGAATGTGTTTCCATTCCGAATACTACCACGACTTTATTATTCCTTTTTTTTTCAGCTGTTTCTATTTCCCAAAGTTTGATCAATCATATAGAAGTAAAGGAATTTTTTGAGAGATCACTATGATCATGAACACTTGTTATATCGCATAGTTAGTACAGAAGGTGGCCAGCCTTTAGTACTTGACAAGCAATTAAACAATAGCTGGTATCCTACTCGGCTTCTATCACACAGATAGATAGTCATTCGGCAATACCTCCCCTTCTGGAAGGGTTGTTCTTCTCAGCTTACATGAAATGAAAAGAAGAGAAAAGAACGAATTGAAGAGAATTGTATATATGAAAAAATATACTGCAACAAAATATTTGGCTTGGAACCTACCTCTGAACTATAGAGGTTTGTCATAGGAGAACAAAACATATGTATTTATATCAACATCAAGTATTATCGCATCGCATTTTGCATGCTTAAATAATTTTTGCTAATCCGTCCATCATTCTATAGACCCATGCTCTTCCTCGAGCTTATACACAATCACCTTTGAAACTCCCTCGACATCGAAAATCGAATCTGGGTTTTCATTCCAGACATCACCGTTACTAAAATTCTATGCCTGCACTGCAACCTTCCTCGTATAGTAATACGACTCTCTATTGATAAGTAGAATAAATATACAATAGGTAGACACTCTACTTAATTAGTCTATCAATGATAACTTATACACTACCACGACCCGATTAGTGGTACTCAATCTCAACAACCATTCCAATACAACTCTCACGGTTGTAATCAGCTCATTACTCGCAGAATTATTGCTGCCTTACTATGGTCCACCACTGACCTACTGTAGTCATTCATTTTCCTTGAAGTCTTAATAGCTAACCATACGGAGTCCATACATATCGTATCGAATTCTTCTAAGGAGGTAACATAATCACCATTCATGATTCATGAAGAACACTCCTGATCCTGACATACATACATGACATGAAGCAAATAAAATTACATAAGAGTTTCCATCAAAGCAACGATAGCAGGTTAATACCATTCTTAATCATATGCCTTAAATAGAAGACTTAACTCAAAGGTTCGTCTAGTCCTTTTTGAAACATGGTCCTGGCTTATCTCAAGATAGTATCTTCTGAGATAGATAGCCTGCTCATGGCGATTACACGAATTAAACCTTTACCAACTACTATTAGGGTTGGGTATTGCACAGTCATCAGAAGGAATGTCAATCTTCCAAACCATAATACAACCTTCACAGCTTTAACCATCATCAGTGTATTCCTCTCGCACGAGCGCCTATAATTATTCTCTTACATTTAAAGCGTCGGCCACCTTTTGGCCTTTCCTGATAGTAAAATTTCCTTATAGTCAATTTCATTTTAACCACTTTCACAAATTTTCTACCCTATTTCCTATCACTGCTTGAGTGAAGATGTTTTCCATAAGTTATTGCCTCAGTCTTTAGAGGCTAATCACTGTCAAGACTGATTCTCAATCATACTTAGAACATCTTTTATCCTGGGCCCTAATTGTCCTGAACAATTTCGACCTTTACTGGTTCGATTCATACTTTCTCGTGGTTCAACACGTGCCCCACTTGGCATTATTATAATTACGTCATATTTCCTTTATCAACATTTCTATTCTTGAGAATTTTTGAATATTACCTTTCTCCTTGTAAAACCTCTAAGGTTATCCTTCAATCGTTCCTCCTGTATTCCCTAGATACAGGGCATATCAAGATACCATTTATTAATACCAGAATTATTATCTATATACTTCTGAAAAATTTCCCCACTGATTCTTAAAGGTTGTTGTTACCTTAACCCTTTCCCAATCATTCTGTCAAAACTCATACTGTCCCTATTAAGGGTGAAATGCCAACCTTTATGCATTCCCCTAGGATTCATTTTAAGTTACCGATGTTCTATCCTTAATTCCACCTTTAAAAGGTACCTGCATCCTTCCATGGATAAATCAAGTCATATATCCCTGATAAGGGTGTCTTATTCAATCATTCCCACCTCGATAGTCTATACCTAACTTCATAATAGCATCCTTATTCAAATTGAGGTCAATCCATATGGCCTCCAAAAGATAAAAATGGTCATCCACTTTTCTTTCTTGATTTGGTAATGATAACATGGATGTTCTGGAAGATATTGGTCATGTTTAACGTGAACTTCTTCTTAATAATTCCTTATTTACTTTTGTTATTTATCTCAACAGTCATCTCAATGTTGGGATATCTTTCATATCTGGCGTCTCCCTTTCTGGGTATCATGCCACCGGTCTTACACTTTACCTTCTTGAAGGTCACTTCCTTCACCCAATTTTCTTAATTTCTTACTTTCTTGTCTCCTCAGTCTATCCGCGTCTCATTATTTATCCTTCGAATTATCTCAAGGTTTCCTCGAATCTTCCCAACTTACAGGGGATAAAATATATGTATCTCTTATACCTTCAACCATCAATTTAACTCATGGTGAATCACTCTCATCTGGACGATTACCTACTTTTCTATTTCTATTTCTACGAGTCTTTAGGGTTTCCTCATACCCAACTCCCTTATCATTCCTCAAACTCTCTTGCCTTTATATTCCTTTCTCTTATCGTTATTTCATGAACCAACACAACATAAGCATTGATTTCAAACATCCCATCATTCTGGATTCGTGTCTTCAGAACGAATCTTGATAACTTTTACAACTTAGATTCATAATTCATCATACTCGTCTGCCTTTGTTCTGGCTCTTAAGCTTTTACACTATCTCCATAACCTTGGGAAGTACTTTCCTGAAAACAATTGACTGAACTTAAATCAGTTTATTATAATCTCTTGCTCCGTGCCTTCCTTGGCCTTTCACCAGCGGGTGGTCTCTCTCTTAGGAGGGTAAGTGACAAAACAGTCTTTTGTGGTTCGTCAATTATTTAGAATCTCAAATGATTCATCTATTTCCTGTAGCCAGGCTCTTGCCTCGACTGGGTCAGTATGTTCCTTGGAACTCTGAGAGCTTAGCGACTTAAAGGTCATGAAAGAATTTCCCACCACACTGTCTCCTCAGGGTGGTGGTTGGGGATAATAGTCTAAGTTCTCTTTAGACAGGTCCATGAATTGCCGTATAGGGGTACCATCTCGGGTCTCCTGTCCTTACTCGACTTTTGTTTCCTCAGTCTAAATATTTCTTCCTACTCCCTATAATTGGGGTCATCTTACATAATTTAAATCCTCATTTTCCACTTCATCATGTTATGGGTTCCTTTTGTCTTGGTGGCAACCTCCCTGACTATCACGTTCAGGGTTTGCTCTAACTCTTATTCCTCAAACTAGCTTTCATCTAAGATTTCATCTTTAAGCTCTTAAACCTTTGGAACCCAAATTCTATAGGAATACCTCATTATTCCCTTATCATCACTCTCGGTATTAATCTCATACCTATTTGTTGGCTCTCCGCCTTCATTCATCACTTTTACTGGCACAATATGTTTCTTTCCAATAATTCTGGCTGTATTGCAATCTCAAACAACTTTTCGGTACCGGCTCCGGTTACCTTCATATCTATTTCCATTTTTTTTCCAAAATCTCTTATCAACCCTCCCAAAGTCATTATCATCTTGAGTCTCTCCTTTTTACTAAGGGCATCAGCCACCACATTGGCTTTTCCCGAATGATAAAGAATCTCCCAATCATAACTCTTGATTAGCTCTAACCGCCTCCTCTGGCGTATGTTGAGCTCTTTCTACGTAAAAAGGTACTAGAGCTCCTATGGTTTGTGTAAATCTTGCACTTCTCTCCATACAAGTAGTGCCTCCAATCTTTAGGGAAAAAATATTGCCACGAGCCCAAGCTCATGGGTGGGGATATCGAATTTTATATTCCCTTAATTATCTTGACGCGTACGCGATTACCTTGCTGTGCTGTATAAGAAGCACCCTAATTCCTTATGCGAAGCGTCACTACATTTCACAAAATCTCATTTTCCTTCCGGCAACGCCAACATAGGGAACGTCACCAACCTTTGCTTCGGTTCTTAAAAGTTGTTCTCGCATTTCTCTGTCCATTCGAACTTCTCAGTCTTACGAGTAAGCCGCGTTAAAGGGGCTACTATCTTTACAAACTTGAACGAACCTCTGGTAGTGACCGGCCAATCCTACCTCTGGTAGTCGACCCAACCAGGGTCATCAATTCATCAGTGGTCCTTTATCCAATCTCGTCAGGATCCTCCATGGGATCCTCCTCAGCAACTATCCCTTCTAGGACAACATCCTCAACCGCTACATCCTCAATATCAACATCATCCGGTCCTGCGTTAGGACGCTCTATTGGATCCACAATCTGATCTCCAATTAGTAATAAAACATCATCGCGTTGATGTTCCTTAACTTCAGGGTTCGGAGTCCCGCTACCATATACGATAACGAACTACGCTTCTATCGCTACATTTATAAGGGTTCCCACAAGGGTTTTAACTGTCAGTACTACGTTAGGTAGTCCGACTATGAACTTGGCAAGAGTTCTTATTATCTTAGTGAACTTATTATCTTAACGTCCCATCATCTCTGAGGTTTATAACGCTTGGCTCTGATACCATTTCTGTAACACCCCCAAATCCGGGGTCGGGGATCCGGGTTGTCACGAGTTCCATTTCCCTTAACAACACCCAATCTTAATAAATAATCAACTACTCTGTACTGTTACCCCACAATAAACACACACACCACAAGTTATAGTCTCAGAGATGAATATCCAAAAATAATCACAAGTCGTTTTATTCCACAATTATATGCCAATACACCTTAAACAGGTTTCTGAATAAATTTACATTTCTTTGCCATTATTACAATTCATTTATATACATAATCTGATACATCAAAAGTTGAAAGCCTAGCCTATTGGTAGTTCCTACCTCAGCTATGGCGGCATCAGTGCTTCTAGAAAACTGCGGAACGTCTCCTAACCTCTTGCGAATCGGGAGCTTGGTCCGGTTCATCTTGTCTATCTGATGTTGTGTGATGAAAGAAGAAAGCAAGGGTGAGCAGCAAGCCCACCAAAATAATATGTATAATGATTAACAATATATGAGCCTTCTCATAGTATTCATGAAGGTCTTGGTCAAAAGAAATGAACCAAGATGATATCTTAATGCGATGAAGTTGCAAAATATTCAGTATATATATACATATATACTTTTCAAAATATTGGAAGTCCTCTTCCATGCATAATACACACAGAGTTCCAGTGTATAACTGTATAAAAATATCGTTGCAAGGTGATCTCATATATCAAACCTTGTCTCAACGTTTTTCTGAAAATCTTTGTCATACATAAGATAATCATTTACTAGATATAAGTTTAAAAGATGAAGTTACAAGATACTCCAATATACTTATATCTTTTCCAAATACTACTTGAACTACCACCATTCAAGTTATAATTAGTTTCCAAAGTTCATCACATACATAAGACTACAAGACCAGATTTGAATAGATTAAATCTTTAAAATATCATCAAAATAAAATGAAGTTACGAGATACTTCATTTGATGCAAACATCATTTTGAAAACTTGACCCTGCCAACACTCAACAATCGCCCAATCGTAGCCTTTCTATCGAAGTGCTCTGGGTAGTGTTGCAGAAATATCCAATTGGATGATGAACTCATTACGGGAGTTTGCCGCGCCAGGAAGACCACTAACGATGATCAGTCGTAGTAGTACAACCCCACCATTTTCTACATGTAGAGGAGAACCTGTCGGATTTACTTGTCAACCGAACACTGAACTCCTAAGGAATGGACCACCTTAGCGGAACTTCCAGGCCATTTGGGCCAATATAATAAGGCTGGGCCGGCGCCACTCGACCACTTACGCCACTCCTAGTTCAGATGAAATCCATGACTCTGAAACGTAAAGCTCGTTCCCCCTTTCCCCAAGTAGAAACTTGTTGATACGGCTCCACCAAGAAGTCGTATCTAGTTGGAAAGGAAAACTCACCGATATTTCCCAGGCGATGCCTGTTAATGGATTAACTTGTTCCAAGAATTTTACTTCCCGAGTGTTGGGTAAGTAATCAATTCATTTATCAAAACAGCAACCTTGTTGCGAATATAAAACACACTACAGAGCCGGATCCCTCAGGTTTTGAGCGAGTATTTAAATCCCCTTCGAAAGGAGGATCTTAAATATAAAAATGAGTTTTGGGATCCGCTCTAACTTTTAAAAATCATTTTTGAAGACTCGCAAAACATTTTTAAGAATGTTTGGAGTGATGCTGATTTAACAAGGTAAATCAGTCCCAATATATTAGAAAATATCTGAATATTATTATTTAAATAATATTCCCATAAAGAATAATCTTTATAAAAATAATTGAAGTAGAAGTTTTAAAACTTATACTTGAAATGGATATCAAATAACCAAAGATATACTTATATGAAAGTACTATCTTTATTTGAATAATCGAAAATAAGTTTGATTATTGACACCTTATTCTTTAATAAAATAAAGAATATATCTCAGCAAATAATCGGAGTCATAGATCCTCAAATGAATATTCAAATAATATTCATTAAATAATATAAACTGAGTCATAAGCCCTCGAATGAATATTCAAATAATATTCAGATAATAAAATAAAAGGAGTCATAAGTCCTCGAATGAATATTCAAAATAATATTCATTTAATATAAAGGAGTCATACGCCTTCGAATAATATTCAAAATAATATTCAATAATAAAATAAAGCTAAAGTTATCGAATAAGCCTTATTCGATTAATAGTTTTGAAAACTATGACCATATATATATATAAGTATATATATATATATCCATATATACAAAACCTACTCGGGATCCTCGACTCCCGGTTTTAGAAAATATTTTCACCTTTGGGTCCCTATACTAAGGGTATATGCAAATTACCGCTATCCTCTAGCATAGGTATTATCAACTGAATCAATTGAATCAACAGATATATATCAAGATTACGAAACAGACATGCATATATACCATATCAGCATGCTCCAATATATCGCAAAATTTGCTAATAACAATCATGCACTTATCACAAGATAATGCATATACATATATTTACATCACAACAACAGTATAACGGGTAGAAAACTTGCCTGAGCGACTGGGGGTTACGAATGGCTCGGGACGAGTCTGGTAACCTATAAACAACAAGTAAGTTGGAATTAAACCAAAGTCACTTGTAAATCTATACTCTAACCAACTCAGACTCTAACGCTCGTTTTGCGCTTACTGATTCTCTTAAGTCACTCGAGTACCCTCGGCTCCACCATTTTTAATAATTTAACCTTTACGAGTTTTAAGGCGATTCCTTCGCGAGTGTCTTACCAACTGCCTAACACACTTACCATAAATGTTTCATGCATTAATTAACCCTTTTTGGTCTTTAACCTATGTTTCAAAGTAAGGCGAGGGGAAAAGTTTCGTTCGCGAAACGCCGTTACTTGAAACGGTCGTTTCTCCTAAACCGTGCATCGGAATCGAACGAACTACATATCAAAACGAAGCTCGTAACATGAGCTATCTAAAAATGGCAGTGATCATAATCTAGCAGGGGGTTCTCGGGTCCTAATGTTATGCACAAAAACAGTCCAAAGAAAATCGGACGTTACGACGGCTATGTTTACGCGATTACCAATGTTTAAACTACTCCAATTAACCACCAACCAACTCATAACCATCAATACAACAAAACTTCACCTAAACCATACCACATCAGTCCATAATCTCCAAGGTTTTCAACTCAAACAACCACAATCAAGACCTATGAACTATAATCAAGCTTCAATTACCAAAACACTTCCAAATCAAACCAAACTACTAATAATCACAATCCATACTTCTCATTTCACAACACCAACCATTAAACTTACTAACAAATAAAGTAAAGGCAAGGGTTTTAAGTTTATACCTTCCTTGGGAGGTGTTAAGTTGCTAGGAAGCCTTAGGGAGCCTCCTACAAGCTTGATCTTTCCAAAGAAATCAAGAACACAAAGTTAGGCTTTGAAGTTTCTAAAAGTCCGATTTAAAGAACTGTAAAAATGAGGGTCTTACCATGATTATTTGGACGAGACTTGTGAACAAGAGTTGTAGGCCATCTCAATACCTTTCCAATGAGATATAGAACACAATATTTGAGTGAGAAATGAAGGAGATACAGCAGTTTTAGTGTTCTGGTTCTGTTTTGGCCGAGAGCATGAAGAACAATGCCTTGGTTTCTTTTTGATTTTGATGAAAAATGATTTGCTTGGCTTGGTTGGTTTGATTTTTGTGTTTGTTTTAGTAAATTACCTAGTTGCCCTTGATTTTGTGTGGTTAAAAAGCCACCACATCTCCTTCCTTCCCATGTCATGCTTGTGTCATCCTCATGATGTCATCCTCCCCTCCTTGTCCTCTTCTCATTGGTTGGGTGACATCATCCTCTCTAATCCCTTTGATTAACTTCCTAATTGTTTGCCTAATGACCGCTGATCTGTTATACGGTTCGCTTAACTTTCGTTTTCGTTTATCGTTTGAAGGATCATACCCGGGATCTTATTACTTAGGTTCCCTTAACCTTTCTCAATATATTATATTCCTTTTATGATCCTCTCCTATAATCCTTTAATTTAAATCCTTTTTATCCTGTTACCTTTTTCTCAAATCTTTCCGTATCTAGTGTATTTCCGGGAAAAATCAAAGTGTTCGGATTTGGATTCTGACGATCTTTACATACACTTATATCCCATATAAAGTACTAATAAAATCTCAGAATATCCATATCAGAACCCCTACATAGTGTGGCATGAAAAGTTTTCTCATTCAGCAAAAACACTATTCATAAGGGTTTCAAAAATTTCCCAAAAATTGGGGTTATTACATGCGCCGACTTCGTAAGACGATCAATTATAACCCATATTGCGTCATGTCCGGATTTTGTTCGCGGTAGTCCTACTATAAAGTCCATAGCGATATTTTCCCATTTCCATTCTGGAATCTTCAGGGGCTGAATTAATCCGCTTGGTCGTTGATGTTCTGCCTTTACTTTCTGACAAGTATAGCACTTCGCAACCCATTCTGCCACGTCTCGCTTCATATTTGGCCACCAAAAGTTCTTCTTTAAGTCTTGATACATCTTGGTGCTTCCCGGGTGGATTGAAAATTTCGAATGGTGGGCTTCATGGAGGATCTTATTCTTTAATTCAGGTACATGAGGAATCCATATTCTGGATAAAAACCTTAGTATTCCTTGCTCATCCCTTTTAGTATTAATCTCTTCTCCAGATAACTGATTTTTCTCTTTTTCCATTACTTCCTCTTGACACTTCTTTATCTTTTCCATTAGTGTTGGCTGAAAGGTCATTGCACGACAAACTTCTTTGACTTTCCCATAAGCACAAAGTTCCAATTCAAATTTTCCGATTTCTTCAGATAACTCTTTTGATGTTATCATCATATTCAATCTCTCCTTCCGACTCAGCGCATCGGCCACTACGTTCGCCTTTCCAGGATGGTAATTTATCGAACAGTCATAGTCCTTGATCAATTCCAGCCATCTCCTCTGCCTCATATTGAGCTCTTTCTGAGTAAAAATGTACTTTAAACTCTTGTGATCCGTGTAGATTTCACACTTCTCTCCATAGAGATAGTGTCTCCAAATCTTGAGTGCGAACACTATGGCGGCTAGTTCCAAGTCATGCATCGGATACTTTAACTCGTGCGGCTTCAACTGTCTTGACGCATATGCTATTACCTTACTGTGTTGCATCAACACACAACCCAAACCCTTATGTGAAGCGTCGCTGAATATTACAAAATTCCCTTGATCATCTGGAAGTACCAACACCGGAGCTGTTACCAACTTCTGTTTTAACTCTTGAAAGCTATTTTCACATTCTGCACTCCATTCAAACTTTTGATTCTTTCTGGTTAACTTGGTCAATGGCGTGGCGATCTTCGAGAAATCCTTGACGAATCTTCTATAGTATCCGGCCAATCCTAGAAAACTTCGCACTTCCGTAGGAGTCTTTGGCCTCTCCCAACTCATAACTGCCTCAATCTTCGCCGGATCCACTTTAACTCCCTCATTTCCAATAACATGCCCCAAAAATTGAACTTCCTTTAACCAAAACTCACATTTGGTAAACTTGGCATACAACTTCTCTTGTCGGAGTATCTCCAATGCTATCCAGAGGTGCTGCATATGTTCTTCTTCCGATTTAGAATAAATAAGGATGTCATCAATAAATACCACGACAAATTTATCCAAATACTTCTTAAATACTCGATTCATCAGATCCATAAATACGGCCGGAGCGTTGGTCAATCCAAACGGCATTACTAGGAATTCATAATGCCCATATCTGGTCCTAAATGCGGTCTTGGGAATATCTTCTTCCTTGATCTTTAATTGATGGTATCCCGATCTCAAATCAATCTTCGAAAAGCATTTTTCTCCCTTTAACTGATCAAAAAGGTCATCTATCCTTGGTAGCGGGTAGCGGTTCTTGATCGTTACTTTATTCAACTCCCGGTAATCTATGCATAGACGCATACTCCCATCTTTCTTCTTCACAAAGAGAACAGGTGCTCCCCATGGCGACGTACTTGGTCGTATCACTCCCTTATCCAATAATTCTTGTAGCTGGCTCGCCAACTCTTTTATTTCTGCTGGTGCCATCCTATACGGAGCCTTTGAAACTGGTTCCGTGCCTGGAGCAAGGTTGATCTTGAACTCAATTTGTCGATCTGGTGGTAAGCCTGGTAGTTCGTCGGGAAACACATCGGGGAACTCATTAACTACAGGAATATCTTCCATGCTGGGGCTGCCTCTCTCTGAATCCACTACATATGCTAGGAACGACTAACAACCTTTTCTAAGTAACTTCTTAGCCTGAATAATTGTAAGAAATAGTTGCCCTTGCCTCTGCCCCTTAAATACTACCTTCTCTCCACTCTTCGTCTTTAAATACACTCTCTTGGTCTTACAATTTATCTGAGCGCTATTCTCTCCTAACCAATCCATTCCTAAAATTATATCAAACTCTCCCAGCTTGAAGAGTATCAAGTCGGCTGAGAACTTATATCCCGAAATATCAATCTCACATTTTGGACAAAATTGATTCACAGGAATCTTCTCTTGGTTCGCAATTACCACATTTACTACCTCACTCATAACCGTTTTATCACATTGGAGCTTATCAACAAAAGATTCTGATATGAAAGATCTTGTTGCTCCCGAATCAATCAATACTTTAGCTTTGACATTATTGAGTAAAAGTGTACCTGCTATCACCTCAGAATTCTGAACAGCATCTTTCATCTTTAGATCAAATGTCCTTGCTGTTGCTTGCGGGGTTGGTGCGGGTGGTGGAGGTAACGCCAATACCTCAGCTGGCATGCTTGCACAGGTACTTGCCACGTTCATCAGAGCTCTGACTGGTCCTGTCGCCTTACACTCCCTAGCCATGTGTCCAGTCTTCCCACACTTGTAACACGTAACTCCTGGCTTCGGCATCTTGCACTCGTTTGCCAAATGTCCCTTCTGATTGCACCTATAACAGGTCATACTCAGCTTATTGCATACTCCGGGGTGCCTTCTTCCACAGTGCTTGCATTCTGGCCTCTGGAACCTGTTTTCTCCAACTTGCCCTTGGCTTGCCTGATTGTTCCCTTTTGATTCTTGCCTTTTGCCCAAATTTCCCTTCCTTTGAAAATTTCCGCCCTTCTGGAAACCAATCCTCTTTACATTCCGATCTTGCAAACTTCCAGCTTCAGACTTTTCTCCATAAAATGGAACCTTCCTCTTCTTGTTATCCCTCTCTTTCCTTGACTGCATCCCATTATTCTCAATCAGAGCAGCTTTCTGTACTACTCCCGCATAAGTTTCAAGCTCAAACATAGCCACCCTATCTCTGATCCAAGGCTCCAATCCTTGCTGAAATTTCTTTGCTTTTTCCTCCTCAGTGCTGGTATACTTTGTCACAAACCTTGACAACTCAGTGAACTTCTTCTCATACTCCAATACAGTCATGTTCCCTTGCTTCAACTCAAGAAATTTTAGCTCCATCTGATTCTGCATGTACTTAGGGTAATACTTGTCCAGAAATAACTTTTTAAATCTCTCCCAAGAAACCTGCTGAGTGACTTCCATAGCTTTTACTGATTCCCACCAATAGATGACTTCTCCCTTCAAGAAGTAAGTGGCATACAGCGTCTTCTGATCGTCTCCTAACTGTACCAACTCAAAAGCCCTTTCCATCTCCTTGATCCATGTGTTTGCTATCACTGGATCAGTGGTATCATGAAATACAGGTGGATTCACATTCTGAAAAGCTTTGAAAGTGACAATTTGTCTAGGTGGTACTGGTGGTTCAGGTGGTTGGTGTGGCTCACGGTTATCTTGGTTTTCAATTCGTTGTTGAAGGGTTAGTTGTTGTTGAGCTATAGCATTGGTTTGCTGTTGCAAGGTTTCCAGTAGTCGAAGAATATTTGGGTCTGTGGTGAAGGTGGTTGTTGGGTTCTTCTTTTTGGGAGGCATGATCCTGAAATAAGAGTTGTGTCATAACAGATATGAATGAATAAATGATTCGAGGGTATCGCATGGCATTCTCATTGACATATGGGGTCAAGTTTCCAAATTAAGCAGATATGATGATAAAAACATAAAATAACAGTTGAGAGCAAATGGAACAATAGCACTTAATTATTGAAATTTTTAAAGGTCACAGTACATAGGATTGGGACATAGTCTGATTCTAGGAATAACAGGCTTATTTAAAGGAAAGACGGAAACAACTGGGGATTCCATAGAGTCTGATAATACAACAACATGAAAGGTAAATGGAAAGAACTAAGGCTCCACTCCATCTGAACAGGGCTTGGTAGTCTTTTCCTCTCGAAGCGTCTTTACAATGCTCTGGAGCTCATCCGCCACCATCTGAATGACATACTGGCTGGTACGGTCCCGGGGTGCTGGCATCTCCTCAAGCTTAGTATTGACGTACTGAACCAAGGTCTCAAGTCTCGCAATCATCTGCTCCTTGGGCTTCCCTTCGTAGTTTCGGCTGTCCGGATACACGTTCTTCAGTCGGTCTATCAGTCGGTCGTACTTGCCCTGAAGCATGTCGAACTCGCGCCTCAACTCAGCATACACGGAGAAAGCAATAGTGTCGTCCGACCCAGAGGATGACGAGGAATGCGCCCTTTGCTGACAACCAATAAGAGGAGTATTAATAATAATTTACTTAACCTACTCTCTCGCATAATATCTATAACCTACACACAAATCCTATAACCTATTTGGGCTGTCCAGGGACTCTAAACCGTAGCTCTGATACCAAAACCTGTCACACCCCCAACTTAAATAGCGAAATAAATATAGCTATTACATCTTTTTAATGAAGAATACACAACCAAAATCCAAGATCTTACAGTTTAGGGTTTGGAACAGCCCAACACTACCAACTATTACATCTGATTACAAATACCGAGTCCTCACACAACTATTATTACTTATTCTACCTGAGCTCGAACATAAGCATCAACATCACAGGTCTTACGGGCAGTCTGCTTGAATCTAACCATAGCTGCTAGCTGTAATATAAGGGTAAAGCAAGAAGTGAGCCAAAAGCTCAACAAGTGCTAATAGTACAACGCAAAACATAAATCGAGATATACCTTTAGGAATGACAATGGAAAGACATAATCAATGATAACGAGAGATAAAACTTATGTGAGTTGGCATCATTTTGCTTGCATCAAAACAAATTTTAAAAATCATTCTTAATCAAAATCATTTTATGACGCTACGGATTACAGCCGGTGATCAGCCGCGAAGTAATCCCGAACCTCGCTGGGTTCTAAAACATTATTGGGAATCCCTAGGCAACTTTTAAGCCTAATATAAGTGTGGAAATGACTCGCGTCTCAGTCCAGATCCACCATTCAAAGAAAACATTTATCCCCCTTTGGGACTGAAAAATCCACATTTTAATCATTTTAAAAACTGATGCCGATTTATGACAAAATCTCTTTCGACTGTAATCATTTTTATCAAGGGATTATAGATCAACTTGAAACACTGGAAATATGACACTAAATCTCAGGGCCATGATCCACTAGACTTTACTATATTAGGGTAATTGAGAGGTTTCCATAAACAAGAACTTTGACAAGGAAATTGAGCAAGGCTATTGGATAATATGAAAGAGTAATGCCAAACTAGGCTTAAAGCAATGGTTGTAGACAAGGTATAGGTATTAGAACATCAAGAAGATAATCATCACTGGTTTCAATAGGATAGAGGTGTTAAAATATAAAGAAAGTGATCATCAGCTCAAGATATAACAGGGTATCAAGCTTTTAGGGTAAGGATAGGGTTATCAAACAATCATGAATGAATTTAAGAAATGATTGGCTTTTAGGTATCAAGATAAAGTTTCTATCGAGGTTATTTCAAGAGTTGAATCAAAGCATCAAGGTGCAATATCAAGATTTCTCAGGGATCAATAGCATGATAATCAAAAGGATCAATAAGGTATTATAACAAATCTCTATTTTATCATGGCATTAAACTATCATGAAAGACTTTTGAACTACTTGCAATACGTACTCGAGGGTTCATGGCATCTCTATGTAACTCAAAGATAAACAAAAGATACGCTTGATTTAAATATATCAAAATGACTTAGGATAATTGCATCGATATATATATGAACTCTTTACAGTAAATACGAAGGTCAAGTTGAATCACTTGCCTTGAGATAGACTGGTCTGGTCTGACTGGTCGGAGCAACAACTGGAGCTTCACTCGACTTTTATGGCAAGTTTTCCCTCGTCTCGATATCCTACATAAATAATAATAATCCTCATTATAATATATTCTTACCATCTTAACCTATTTACAACCCGAAATTAAACATGGATGGCACTTAGGCCTATACGCACTTAATTCATATCCACCATTATATTTTCAAATGTACACACGTAGCCACATAATCACATATCGTATATTAATACCAAATAACATCATATACACCATAATGCCACACTAGGCTTGGATGATCTCGACTCACCACTTAAGTCACTTGGTCGCTAACTAAACAAAGTCTTCAAATTTGGGCTTCCTAACTCAATGTGCCTTTCCTAAATTATCCAAAACCTATTGACCCTCACTTGTGCCTTTTTCTCTACTGACCTTATACTATCTTACAACTATGGTGGTTGACCTAATACTCACTTCTAAGTGTTCTAAAACTATGTGATAAGTGAAAGTGCTCACTGGTGCAAATTTCAGAATGGTAACTAAGGTTTCTTGAGTGCATTAGACACTCTTAAACTACAAGTTTTTCTTCAAAATTTTTACACAAGACTCTCCTGACCTAAGGGTATCTCACAAGCTTGATGTGGCTCAAAGGCCTGGCTTGGGCCTTCTTGGGCCTAAGCTAAAAGTACAAGGTTCCCCTGTTTTTCTGGGCAGAAAATGCCCTGACTTGAATTAACTTATGACACATGGTTCTAGCTCATATCCTATGAACTATGGTTGGAAAAACTTCTCTGACATACCCTCTAACTAAGGCCCAATTGGGCCTAATGAGGGCCTACCCATGACATGGCCAAATCTCCCTATTTCTAAGTTGCAACAAAACTGTCCCCTGCTGGACAGATTTTGTTATTCTACTTGTGCACCTAACCAAATGACATGCAAACCTCCAACCAACTCCTAAAACCTATTATATACTCCCCATACTAACTTCTGGTAGCTTGGGCCTCAAAGTGCACATCAATGACATGGTCAAAACTCACTCTAAACCTCAGGGTATTAAACTGATTTTTCTGCAGAAACTATAACTCTCATTTTTCCAAGGTTTTGACTTGACAACTCAACTAACAAAAACTCAATACTTAAACCAAGACTTATACATGGTAATCTACTGAACTAACTCCTTTATTCTCAAAATAACATTGGGTGAGATCATCCATGCCTAAAAACAACAACATGCAACTAAATATATAACATGCAACTCATGGAAAGCACATAACAAGATTTCGGCTAGGCATAAAGTTGTAAATGCTTGCAAAATCGACTTGCACCTAATACTTATAATTAATAATTATGAAATATAACTCCTTTTAAGTATTAATAAGAAATTCATCATGGAAACAACCTATTTAAGCACATCTATTTCGAATTTTATAGATAACAACATGATTTCGAAAAGAATAGCATGCAAAACATTGTTGATCATCATTTTAATGTCTTAAAACTAGCATGCATGGCTAAACATAAATTTATAATGAGATTTCAGTAGCATGCAAAGGATTTTAAAGCATGATATCTCCATAAAACACTTAGTTAGCACATATACATAATATATCTCATAGAGAGCTCTTGAATTCACAAGAATCAAGAGTTTCTCTTTGGAGATCACACAAAACTACACATGCAATCATGAAACTTCATCTTCCAAATCACAAAACTCTTGGGAAGTATATAAAATAAATGTAGGTGAAAGAATTACACTAGGGAAGATGAAGAATGAATTGAAAAATGGAAGGGGGGGTGGGGAATTGGCCTTCGGCCGAGAGTAAGGTGGGAGGGGGGAGAAGAGAGAAATTTTTGTGGTGTGTTGGAGTGTGAAATGATGAATGACTTCTCTCCACTTTGATTTGTTTGTTTTATGCTATTTGGTTGACAAGTAATGAGTGGAAGTGAGAACTTACAAAAATGTCCCTTGGCTAAAGTTAGGCCATTTTGCATGCAAGGCTAAGGTAGTAATTTGGTAATAATCAAATGAGTTAGTGGGGTTGGAAAAGTCTTATTTGCCCTTTGAGAGAATAGAAAGAGAGTTTGCATGCAAGGTTATTCATGTAATTTGATAATTATAACAAATAAAATTTGTAAAGATTTATTTTTATAAAATAAAATACAAGTTCAAAAATTATAAAATTTATACCATAAAATAACTTGTATTTTTAGAGACTTTATAAAATCATTTTCAAAATTTGTGATCAAAATGCCTTTTAAAAGAAGATTTTTCCAAAGCTTAGAATATTCCTTATAAATCAAAAATAAAGAAATTAAATAAACTCTTGCTTTGAAAAATCATATACTACCCAAAGCAAATTTATAATGCAGAAATTTTCACTCACACAAACGTACAATCATTGAATATATTTTCATTTGACTTAATATTATACCAAATTCACAAATAATATTACATAAAATGCCGGTCGTAACATACATGATAACTCGTTATTGTCGGTAATTTGATTAACGTCAATTTGTCACTTCATCTTCCTTAAAAATCTATAATATGGACTATTAGCGCATCTTCTAGTGTTTGGAATGCTCCTTCAGCTTATTCATTTCCCCCTTCATCACTCTTACTAGTGCTAGAGTTTCGTTCCTTAACGTTTGCTCATTTCGGCGCATCATTTATGTCGATTATTTTATGTAAGAAGGTCTCATTTCATTTCTACACGCTCGTCTCCTGTTATACGTTTAGCGCTAGATTTAACATTTCTTCCCATAGTAACGTAAGGCATGTCGGGTCCTATTGCCATCTTGAAGGAAGCACCATTTCATACGCAATTGATTGACACGTTTAGACTCGTGGAACGCTCAGCTTCCGTTATCGGTCGGACTTCTTTAATCATTACCCGTATAATATCTATAGTACTACGATACCTTCTGGGTCATACTTGTTATTCTCGCTAGTGCCTTAGACGTATTCGCGTTTATTGGTACCTGCTACCAATGGCCTTTATAGGGCATGTACGATCTTCTTTGCCTTCTATCAGCTCTGATAATGACATCCTTCATTCTTTCACGTTGTCCTTCGTAAGGAATATCGGTGACTATTTTTTGTATGCTAGCATGCTAAGTACATCTACACGAATTATCTGTCAACAATAGGCGATTCCCCAAACCGTTCCAAACAAAAGGTAAGCCGCTAGACGTATCTTCAATGATCAGGATAGTCCTCTCATTCTACTTGTCGATTTGAGAACTCTAAGTCGTGCCTCTGTCCGTCCTTTTTCATAAAATATCTTAGGAAATAGTCCCGTTATGAAATTAAATCTTGGGTCCTTGCGCAGCGCAGTCGTCACGGGGTCTCTCTATCCCAATTATCTCTTCTGCGTTCATAACAATTTTTTAGATTGGACATCTATCGTTTGCATAATAAAATAAGCGGTCTTATTTAATCTATCACTCAAAATCCTCAAATAGCACGATGGCTAACTTGGTTCTTGATAATCCTCCTTCAAAATTTATTATAATTAACTCTTACTCCCATTTGGGTCATCTACAAGTCGTAATCGCCAAAATTTTAATCCTCGCCTTTCTGTTTTCATTTTCAACCATGTCGAATACTTACTTACCTACTCAATGACATCCTTTTTCAGATTCTATCATAACTAATATCCTTTTACATTTTTAGGCATCTTTTAGTCTTCATATTAAGTAATAAAGTGTTCTTTTCATGCGATCATTCTCATCAGTTATTCTGAGATTTGTCATCCTCAATATATCTTTTCCTACTTAAAGTGTCGGCCACCATATTGGCCTTTCCTTGATGATAATAGATTTCTCATTCATAGCCTTTGATCAATTTGACTATAGCCTCTATCTCGTGTTCAGTGTTAGAAAAAAAAATTCAAAATTTCCTCATAAGTAAACTCCTTGTCCCTTTTAGTGCGAACCTTATCGCAATTATTCTAGATCATTATTAGGATGCCTTATATCACGGTCCTTAAGCTGCGTAGATGTATCATTACATTTCATACAAAATCATATTTTTATCGCCGAGTATTTCTAACATGAGGCTATTACTAATCTTACCTTCACGTTTTAAAAATCTTATTCCTTGAATTCATACATGATTGGTCTTTCCCGAATTCATTAGTTCTTATCCCGATAGTGTTTCACATAAGCGTACCTCACTAATCACGTTGTATCTCTATTATCGTTCTTCTATAACCATGTTAACGATCCTTATGATAATAACTAAACATGTTATTCCCTTTTTAAAACAACTTACTCATTACGATGCTCCGATTGCACCGATATAGCATTGGGTTTTCAGTCTCATATTACAATAATCAATTCTCAACTATACCTCTCTTTGTTTGGAAGGCAATCAGCCTTGGAAGAATGATTTTCATGATATCGATGTAATTTAGACAATCTTAACAAGATTTCAAAATCTAATATCTGAGGAAATAATGAGCTCTGAATAAAAGAGTCGCAAACAATCAAAAGTTTTATAACTTGGAAGAAAGAGTACAACAAGGATTATCCTTCCATGTCCTTAGAATTTTATATTATGATGTTATATAGAATATCCCTTGAAAGCAATGATTGCTAGAGAATAACATCATACGAACAATACTTGTAAGATTTCCCCATTGAAATAATACTTTTCTTTTTGAGTAATGAAAGAAATTCTGAATAACATCCTCAAAAGGTTAACCATTGAGGTTTCAAAAAGATGCTATTTTGAAAGAAGGAATTTTATTCAGTGATTAAAAAATAAGGAAATATGTTGTTCTTCAATCACTTTATGATTTTAAATGGATATTTGTTATATAAATGAAAGAATAGAAATTTCATGAACGAAATATTACATAAAATTGAATATGAATTCTCATTTGAGTGGGCGACCTAGTTAGGTCTCAGTTAAATCATTCTTTGAAAATTTCATCAACAATTAGTCTTGCATATATAATGCATCATGTAAAACAAAAAAAATTGATTGGAAGTGAAAATAGAAAAATAATAACTAGTCCATATCAAGCAATATTATCAACCAGCTAAGAAAATGGCCAGCTCAATTGGTTTGGCCCATAACAACTAGCTAGGACGATTAGCTAGGCTTCCGTCGTATAAATTAAAATTTCGACTAGTTAGGACAATTAACTAGTCATTCATGAGAACATATGCAACTAAGCATATTTTATTTTGTTAAAAAAAATCTCAACATCATAACCACTGAAGAAATTTTTGGCTACCCGGATGACGATTTTGAAATAAAGAATTTTCAAATTTGGGCCGAGAAAGACAATTATAACTCTGAATCGAGTGGTCTTGGCATCAGAATAATCGATAGCAATCATCAAATATTTATTGCCAATAAAATGGTACACTCAGAGGTGCCCTTGTTCACATACTTTATCATATTCTTAAATAGAATTGAATTCGGAATACCAATATCAAATTGATACCCTTACTATGATTTCAAAGTTCAATATACAATCTCATCCCTAATAGAAGAAAAGGATTACCGAGGAATCTATGGATATTAAATCATCCATGTTTTTAACAATTTGTTAGATATTTACAATCTCGACTGAGAAGAGTAAGTAAGAAAGAAGAATCAATTGAAGATACTCATTATGAATATTCATCGATGAATTGAGGAAAATTTATTAAAAATCTCTTGGATAATTGAAAAGAAGTATAAATAGCTCTGAGCAGAACAAGAAGATCATAATCTATGAATGAAAGTTCATGGATCAACTAAAAGAATTGAACAAGTCCTGATGCGAAGAAAGACTATTCAAGTTATTGGTCACATCAGAAGTTCAAAGTAGGGAACTAAAAGGATTGCCTGATATAGCCTCTCAAGGAAATGTGAATGATAAACAGTTTGGAGGGAGTAGTGTGATGGTGAGTAGATGCCAAAATAATTTACTGATTATCCTAACCCTCGTCATTATCCGTCCGAGGATGATCCCATTTCTTCATTTTTGCAATTCCATGTTTCAACTAGTGTCTCCCTCAATCATCATTTTAAAATCACTTACTAACTTGACTTTCGCACGTATATCTGTCATTCCGGTGTTTCACCTCGAAGACCTTAATCAGAAATATTCCAAAAGCATCTGTAAGGGCCGATAGGGGCCTGCTACAGGCATCCGTTACTAATTACAAGTGGCCAGTTCCCCCTAGAAATAGATAAAAGAGATCTCTTAGGGATCTTAATACAGTCCATAAGTTCGGTGGCATGTGCGTGTAATTGAACATAGGTTACCGAATATATTAGAGGTCTACGAGTATATATACGAAGCCCCTGACATCATATCTACCAAAGAATTCCGCTCTAGACTAACTGGTCGATCCTTTTTAGAAGGTTCTAAGATCGAACCATCGCTCGTTGTAATCTTACACCATTTAATTGTAGCCATGCCATCGATTCTCGATGCTCTTAATTTTTAAGCTAAACTATCATAACCTTACATGTTAAGCGCACTAATAATATCATGAGTGTACTCTTTTTTTCATAATAACATTCGTATATTATATTCAGATCCTCCTTAATGGAAATAAAAATCCTCAAGGGTACATCGGACACTATCTCTGCTGAAGTCGTTATTAATACGATATTCACATCCTCATTGGTAAAATGATACCTTCAACTAGTTTGGGTCAATCACCTCAACTGTATATTAATAATTAGACTTCATGGTTCTCATTGTGATGCACCCTCATAGGCAACCTATAAAGAACTACGAGTAACAAGGCTCGTGTTATCAAACTGAACATATGGTGTTGGTAATATCGTCTTTACCCCAAATGCCCTAGAGACTTAGCTCCGAGTTCCATAACCACATACATGCCAAATCATATATGAATCTAATTTTTCTTCTCATCATTCTAATAATCTCCAATCATCCTATTAGTCATGCTTTAATACCTCAAATATACACTTGATCCTAACCTACACATTGGGGCAACATCCGGTAGTCCAATGATGAACTCTATATGAGCTCTCACGTAATCTCACATCTAGACAGACTCTTAACACTCTCGTCTCTGAGTACTATAAATTAATGCTCTGGTACCATTTCTGTAACGCCCCCAAATCCGGGGTAGGAATCTGGGTCGTCACGCAATCCTTCAATCATGTGTAACCTGTATTTAACTCAATAGTCCAATAATTCCATATCACAGACCTCCAATCTCACACACTCACAAGTTATAGCCTTAGAAATGACATACAACAAGTATCATCTGTTATTACAACTCAAATATACTTTACAGGATCTCAAACAATTATTTGTAACCTCTACATAAAGTTACAATAATTACGACTGATATCTTATACCTATCTGATACTCTGGCCCACCTAAGACAAAGCTGCCAGGGATTGTCCCCATGACTGCAAGGGACTAAGTCCCACACCGGCATACTGGTTATCTGTTCTGTTGTGACATTTAAAAGAAAACAAGAGTGAGCAATAATGCTCAGCCATAATAATCAACAGTATGAAAAGACTGTAAAAGAAATTATATAAATCCGTATAAGGATATGTATTAATTCAAAGTAGTTTTCTCGATGATACACACCCCTTTTCAAAACAATACTTTTACTATCCCAAAAATACCTTAATGGTAAACCCAACACCTAGGCTTGGGTTACGGTATTGCATCTCAATTCCAACTGAAAGAATAGGACTTTTATCGGAGCCCCCGAGATACGATGATCAGTCGTAAAATGGTATAGTTTTCTACATGGGATGACTTCCATACGCCCGGTTGTCATCCTAGCCGCATTCAAGCTATATATGCTTCCCCATTCATCCCGAGTATGTTTTGCATACTTCGTATATCCCTCAGTACACATGGTACCTTCTCATATGGAAAATTTATATAGCAGTCTCCCCAGTCAACGAAGTACTGGATCTCTACCCCTCCTATGTCAATTTAAGAATCCTATCATATACTGGGAATCATCGAACTATATCGAAGTTCCCCAAGCGTTTTGCTTGTTGATAGGCACAGCTCGTCTCATATGTATATATATATATATCTGTACTTCCGAGAATTTTCGGAGGAAGTACTAAGGTTGTGAGTTGACTGTTGTCAACAGATAAATAAATAAGGGGGAGTTTCTTTTGAAACTATACTCAAATATTTAAAATAAGTCGAGATAAATTCATCGACGATCTGAAAGGATTCTTATGATTTTCTAAAATCTAGGAGTATTTTTGAATAAGTTTTATGATTTTTAAATCATATTAAATCATTTAATAAATAAATTAATAATAAATAATAATTTTTAAATAATTAGACCTAAAATGATTATGTTTTAAAGAAACATTTGAAATAATATTGCCCAACTATTTTATGTTTAAATAATTAAAGTAATCTTTAATAACATAATTAATCGAATTTGAAATAAATAATTATTGGAGAATAATTCTCCTATTTAAATGAATATCTGAAATAATATTCGTTATTCGAGTAGTTAAATATAGTTGAGGGAATACGATCTTTGGAAATCGTTTTAAATAATTTCGAGGTATATAATACTTCGCAAGTGGATATCGAGTCCCTTGGAATAAAAGAAATGCGGACTTTTAGTCGTCCAAAACATCTCTGGATGATTCTCGGGTTTATACTTTATGAAAACTGACCGACTCTCGGTCTTATAACTTATACATCACGCTCTACTATAGCGTTAATATTCTTAAATAAAACACCTCCGGAATACATCCAGATTTTCATCAAATTATACTGACTGATCCCCGGTCTAAAATATACTCCTCATATATACAACGCTATTCTCCAGCGTTATCGATTGAAATTCGGTAATATTCATATACCAAAATCATTATCATATCGTATGATATTATATAACATAATTCGTAAAACATCGTAAATATAGAATCATGTATATATCGACATTATTTGAAAACAAACACAACACAATAGTTTTAAAATGTAGGGTTTGAAAACTTTCTTGGAGTCCAAGATACGTTTCCCGACTTCCCTCGTTCCGGGTTTTCTAATCAACAAACATCATAATCTTAATCAGTATTCCTACTCTCATCACCAACTTATATTTCTAATAAGTTCAATACTTCATAATTTTCATTATTCGACCAACTCAAAATAAGTATCATTCCTTGGTCGGAACGGACGGTCAAAGTGGTCTTCTAGATTTGACTTTACCGAATATTACTATTACGTAACTCGCACTCTATTATTTTTAATAAATCGTAAAATTAATATTTTAATATGAAAACACCTCGAGGAGCTTCTTGAGTTCTTGGAATATTTATCCTAAAAGTTTCATTTTGATAAAACTAATTTAATTAGGTCAAAAGCATTTCAAAAGTTCGGTCAACTACGGAGTTTTACTATTCAAACCGTTTTCACTAAAACATTGATATCTCTCAAACCGTTAACTCAATTGATGCACCGTTTTCATGTGCGTGATCTAGAAACAATTTGGAACAAATAATTTAAAAATCGTTTTCTGGAGACATGGGTGAAAATCCCGAAGTGGCAGTTTCTAACAGGGGGTTGTTTTTGATGTTCGTACTCCGCGCGACCTCGACTCCGACATTTTTATAAAATCGAAATATTAACATCTTTAGCTGAAATTTTAAAAAGGTATTCCTCACCGTATAAGTAAGTTAATGACCAAGTTTCATGATTTTAAACAATGTTTAAGGGCCTCAATAATACTCTCAAAGTCAGCACTAGGTAGCAGTTTGGTTTTCTCGACTACGTTCACTAAAACGAGCTTTTCTCCTAATCCGTAAATCATCTCGGCACGATATTTATATGCTTGAAAACTAGAAAACAATAAATTTATATCCATTTCTAGTGGTGTTTAAATATTAAATTGAAAGTTTGTATTTCTTGCTTAAAACAGTCTTAAATATAAACAGACATTACGACGACTATACGCGTAACGATTCCCGGTTTTAACTACGTTAATTTCATTGACAATGACTCAAATACCAATTCCTTAATATTTCTTGAAATCTCAGTCTCTAAACTATATAAACTCATCACCAACATCAATCCATAATAATCAAACATCCAAAACCAACTTTTTATAATCCAAACTTAATGAACCAGCATGTACTTAAACATAACTTAAACTTAATCTTATAACTCAAGTAAATTAAAGGGTGTGTTAGGTCCCAATTTGTTTGAAGAAGGGGGGGTTGAATGCAAACAATACCGTTAAGTCGAATAAAATGCGGAATAAAATTGTGAAACAAAATTCAAGTTAAATAAAACTTTTATTAAACTTGAAAGGTGTTACAACTACGGTATCGGTTACAAGGGATTAATCTCAAATCAATTATTACAAATCTAGAATAAATTCGACATGAACTTTTTCTATTTTTGTAATTAAAAGATCAAATGCTAAATGCGATTTGAGATTAAGTTCTAGGGATTTTGATCCGCTAGATTGTTACACAAGAACAAGAGAGTGATTTCTAGTTGATTGGATTTAACTTTACAAGCTAGAAATTGTGATCTTGAATTAGCAGATAAGATGAAATATTTGGCTGCTTTTTCTCTGTTTTGTTCTTGGCTTCTGTTTGATTGCTTTTCTGTGTGTGTCAGTAAATTGGATGCTTCTCCTTCTTTTTAATCAACACAGCCGAGATCAAATGAACTGGTATGACAATCCTTTGTCCAATAATACTTTCGGTGTGACAATCTTTTAGAGCTAGCAAGACAATTAAAATGAACTAGCAAGACTTTCGGTATGACCATTGATTGTCATACCGATTGTCATATTAGTTCAAATGAAATTGACTTACTGAATTAATAAGTGATTTTAATCTAAATAATAATTCTATCAAGATAATCAACTGAATTAGCATGACTTTCGGTATGACTATCAATTGTCATACCGATTGTCATACTAGTACAATCAGTTGTCTTTTTAGAATTAACAGATTTTAATCAATTAAAATTCTGAAAAACCTTAATATTAATTCAGAATTAATTAATCAATTAATTTAATTAATCAAATAAATTAATCTTTGCAGATATAATTTATTTTCATAATTAAATTATATGACTTAATTAATTAATAGAGAATTAATACTAACCCTGAGCAGCATCCATTCTTCTGACAATCTTCTGAAAGTCACTGAGACTTATGAATCAATTCCGCCACTTCAATGCTGACACTCGATGTACTGTCTGGTTCATGAGTGACTAACTTTCGTGACGTTTCTTCATGTCTTGACTTTGATGTTCTGATTGAATCCTTGTAATAAATGATACCCTGACGAGATCTCTGTCACTTGATTAAATCCACGATCTTGATTTATATCACTGAGGCATGATCAAATTCTTCAACTTCTTCCAGTGAATCTTCAAGTCTGCAGATGAACAATGTTTCTTTATTCTTTGACAGATGTTACATTGTGAGATCTCTCTGATGATTGATCCACTATTTACTTATTACATTCTTATTTGAGTTGAGTTAAATACTCGAATAAACGAGTAGGCTATAACATATGCCTTTCAATCTCCCCCTATTTGCTTGTTAGACAATAACAACAAATACCTAGAGGATAACTCAACTAACAAATAAGAAAAAGATATAAACAGTAATGTAAAGTAAATAGTAGAAAAGTTCTGGATTATATTTAACATTTTCCAGATTCCAAATGAAATTTACAAGTGAATACAAGATAGATGTTCCTCTAGCCTGAACATATAACTACATTAGACTATCTTGATTCATAAAGCTCTAATCATATTACATTGAGTTTTGAGCTAATTGACTTCAGTTGTCTTCTCTTCTGACTTCACCTTCTTCTAAATCTTGAAGCAATTCCTTGTCAAAGACACGATCCTTTTCTGAAGTGAAGCTTGCTGGTCTGACTGGTTGAACTCCAACTGACTTCAGCTTATTCTTGAGTTGATTGTACCTTTTAACATTCTTTTCACAATAAGCTTGAATCAAGTCAGCAGCTTGAGTCTTCAACATGGATGAATATCCAGCAGTTCTCAAATGATGTTCCATCCAGACCAGATGCTTAGCTGAGTAGTCTTTAAGAGATTGTACATCTAGCTGACAGATTTGAAGACAATCAGACTTAAAGAATCTCACCTGATGAGGATTGTTGACCACTTGAGGACTAGCCCTGCTGGCAAACTCTTTAAGCCTTTCTCGAAGAACTTCATTCAATTCTGAGCTTCTTTTGACTTTGTTTAAAAGAATCCAAATCTCTGACAAAGAACGATTCTCAAATAGATGAAGTGACACCTTGAATGATCCTTCACTCTGACAATATACAAAAATGCTCATCTCATTTAGGGATCTATCAAAAGCAGCTGTGATCCTTGAGACTTCAGTCTTGATAGCATTCATGTACATGTCATTGTTAGGATTTGAGATTTCCAGCTTGTCAAGAAGATGTAAGAACTGCCTATCATTGTTAGTGCTCAGCTGAGGCATATCAAGTACTCTCCTAGCTTCATCCCATTTTTCACCAATCTTTAGTCTGACATCTCTTCTCCTTTCTTGAGCCTTAATGTCATGAAGACGTTGCTTTTGAAGAGTTTCTGTTCTTTGTATGTCTTTCCTCCTGTCAATGATCTGAGAGACCTTCTTGAGTTCAGCTTCTTTTCTTAGCATCTCTGACTGCTCTTTCTGAAATTCTTTCTCAAACATAGGATCCACTGTATCTTCCTCTTCCCAATCTTCAAAATCACTTTCCTCTTCAGCTTCAAATAACCCATCTTTATCTTCCTGAACTGGTTCAGTGGGAATGTCAAAAATGTCAAAGTCATCCTGTTCTCCACTATAGTAGACATCATCAGCCTTTCCTTTGTTTCCAGCAGAGGTATCTTTTTCCTTCCCTTTGGCACTACTCCCTTTCTTCTCCCCCTTAGTTGAGGGATCCTCTACTGACTTTCCTTTGGAACCTCCATCACCTCCAGAGCCTGATCCTCCACCAGACGGTCCTTCAAAATAAGCTCTTTGTTCTTCATTAGGGCAATGAGAATTCTTGATCATGTAATATAGGTGCTTCATCCCTTCATTGAGATGTTCCATGCCCGTCTCTATCTTTAGAAATCTTGAGGAGTCCAGTGAATGATTCATCTCAACGAGGTCTTCAAGAGAAGTCATTCTTGTATGTAGAGAGCAGAAGTTGGATATGTCATCAGCTGATAAATTTGGAGTGTCCTGAATAGAATTGAGCTTTGGTATTACAGTGGTCTTTAGATCTGAGATGTCATTCCTTATGATTGCAAGCTGATTGTTGACAGAGGTGGAAGAAGAAGACCGTTCAACCACTTGTGCTTTGAATGCTTGAGCTTCAGCTTGGCTTTTAGCAAGTTCTTCTTTTAGGGCAGCAATCTGAGCTAACAGGTTTACAGTATCAGTGTCTGTGTGTGCTCTCACCTGAATTTCACTCGTGTTTGGTTCACTCATCTCACGTGCATGTGTTTCTCTCAATATAATTGCTCGTGAGGAGTCTTCCTGTTGCTGTTCTTCTGTACCTGCATTAAAAATCACCCTAGCCTCTTCAAGAGAGGTCAGTGGTGGTGCAATGGGAATTCGCGAGTCCCGATCCTCAGTCAAACCTATCAAATCTTTTGGAATAGATGTCTGAATTGCTTCAGGGATAGATTGACCGAGTTGCCCTCCACTTTCTCCAGATAAATCTGCGAGTGGAGAATCCCATAAGGGAGCCAGAGGTGTTGGATCTGGGAGGGGAGAAAATGACTCTATTAAAGATGGCGGAGAGTCAGATTTTCCCTCTGAAGCATGTGACTGCTCTTCTGCCGTAACTATGGCAGGCACTGTAATCGACTCTACGTGCACTCCTCGCTGTGTGTCCTGAGTATGATCTGGGGAAGTGTATGGTTCCATTGTGAGTAATGGAATTGTGCTTGACTCAGTACAAGATGCCATGGACCTATGGCGAATTTCAATAGATGCATCCTGTTGAGAGAATGCCTCTAGTAACTGTTCATTGGCCATTTCAAAGTCCATGTCCTGTTGGGAGGACAAGGATGGGCTTTCAGATGCCTCAGAATATGTTCTTCTTTTCTTAGGAGGAGGCAGAGCTGAGGGTTCACTCATATTTAACAATGTACTACTTCCTAGTAATCTCCTGGGTAACATTTTAGACAGTGGGGGAGAGGTTGAGATAGAATGAGACTCTGTGTTTGGCTCTATGACCTGGGATTGAAGCTGTGGTTCTACAACTTCATGGTCAGCCCTATCAACCACTGGGGGTCTTTCAACAGAAGTAGGAAGAGAGTGAGAGTGAGGAATTACTACCTGTAATGGAAGAGTCTGGGTGGCTTGAACCACTGGAGGTTGAGGTTGCTGTTCATGGCCGGGAAGATTGAAAATAGGTAAGGGAATATAATTGGCCATGAAAGCAGATACAAGTACTGGAACTTGCATAAATTTGAAGGTTGTGTCTTGGCGAGTGTAAATCTTTTTGCTAACTGGAGGGGGTTCGGTTACCGCAGAGTTAGCAAAAAGGGCTTTGTGTTCAGGGGTGAGTAGATGATCTGCTATAAGCATGAGAAAACGAGCATAGTAACATGATACCCTACGATTTGTAGAATGATCACGTAAAGCAGAAGTTAGACGTCTCAAGAGAATGGGAAAAAGTAGTTTGCCAAAATTGATCCTTTGATTGAAAACAACCGCAAGACCAATATACTGCAGAGTGGAAGTGATGTTATGAAAATTGGATTTTGTGCAGTTGGCAAACACTTTGGAAAGTGTATCGAAGAAAATATCCCATTCAGACACCAAATTTGATTTAGAAAGTTTGGTTAAATTGATCACCCCCTGATAGTGAATAGCATTGAAAAAATTTGTGATATCATTTTCAGAGGGTAAATTACAGAAATTGTCTAGTGGAAAATTTAACGCACGATTGACGACTGTTTCATCAACTACATACTGTGTGTTTGCGACGGTGAATGAAAAAGATTTTGAATCATCGGCCACAGTAGAGGTTGTGCAAATCAGTCTAAGTAGATCGACGTTTAAAATCACATTTGATTTAATAGCAGGGCTAACAATCGAATGGTCATTTAAAAATCTAATCCATGGCTTAAATTTTTCAACATCACATTTATCTGGATTAAAATAACCAACCTGATTATGCGCGACAATTTGGAAATTGAGAGCCATTTAAAATAATAATAAGACACACGCTTTTCAGAATTTTAAGAATAATATTAAGAAAATTCGAATTAATTAAACTAATTTAATAATTTGAATTAAATTAATTATAATCAAAAAATTTGGACAGAAATGTATCTCGTTAGAATTCTTAACTCACAAAAGCAGTTGAAAAGCCAAAAGACACAAATCAGGAATTAAAATTAAAAATAAAAAGTTCAAAATCAACAACACAAATGGAATTTGAAGGGGCAAACTGATTAATCACAGATTTTGAAAATTTGGACAGCACTCCTGTATGTATATATATGTAAGTATATATCACAGGAGTGAAGATTAAGTTTGCTGAGTAAAAACTCGAGCAAGGAAGGAATCAGATTGATGGTTTTAGTTCGAAGAGGCAAGACAATCCAATAGTCATACCGATTGTCTTGCCAGTATAAAACTATACTGAAGAATATAATAAACATAATTTAAACTGAAATGACTTTCAGCAAGACAATTTCAATTGTCTTGCCGATTGTCATATCAGCATTAAACACAGAATTAATATGAAAATAAGTATATATATATATATATATATATATATATATATATATATATAAGTACTGAAATGATTTTCAGCAAGACAATTTCAATTGTCTTGCCGATTGTCATTTCAGTAGAAAGACAATCAAATATGTACAGACTCTAATTAAATATACTGAAACAAAGACAATATATCAGAATTTATTATTTTTATTCCAAAAATAGATTTCTATTGAATTTTAACAAATAAAAATTCATAGAAAAATATTTTTAGAGGAAATAGAATATTCTGAGATATTTTAAATTAACAAGAAGGGAAAATAAAAATAGATAAGATAATATATATTACATAGAAATAAGCAAGAAATATGATAAAATGATAAAATAAATTTGCAAATGAATTTTTCATTTATGAAAAATTCATTTGTAAATTTATTCAAGAACAGATCCCAGATATTAACTAAATTAATCACTAAAACTATTCAACATGCCCAATTTACCAACTAATCTGGTAAATGTGGATTCGTCAAGTGGTTTAGTGAAAATATCTGCTATTTGTTCTTCTGTTGGAACAAAAAATAGTTCAACAGTACCATTCATGACGTGCTCTCTAATAAAATGATACCTAATGTCAATGTGCTTTGTCCTCGAGTGCTGCACAGGGTTGTTGGTGATGGCTATTGCACTTGTGTTGTCACATAAAATAGGAATCTTGTTCAATACAGAGCCATAGTCTCGTAGTTGGTTCCTAATCCACAAGATCTGAGCACAGCAGCTTCCAGCAGCAATATATTCAGCCTCGGCCGTTGAGTTGGAAACTATTTGCTGTTTCTTGCTGTACCATGAGACTAGCCTGCTTCCTAGGAATTGACAACTTCCTGAGGTGCTTTTCCTATCAACAACACTTCCTGCATAATCTGAATCTGTATATCCGACAAGGTTAAAACCAGATTCTTTAGGGTACCAAATACCTAGATTTGGTGTTCCCTTAAGATATCTTAAGATTCGTTTAACAGCAACGAGATGAATATCTCTAGGATCCGCTTGGAACCTTGCACATAAACATGTAGCATACATAATATCTGGTCTACTTGCAGTAAGATAGAGTAACGAGCCAATCATACCTCTGTAGCTTGTGACATCTACCTTAATGGAGTTTTCACATGGTCCAAGCTTGACAGCTGTAGTTGATGGAGTCCTTGCTGATGCAGAATCCTCTAGATTGTACTTTTTGAGGAGTTCCTTGAGATACTTGGATTGACAAATAAATGTTCCATCTAACCTTTGATTTACTTGTAATCCAAGAAAGAACTTCAGCTCTCCCATCATGCTCATTTCAAACTTGTTGTGCATTAACTTAGCAAATCTTTTACAGAGATTATCATTAGTAGACCCAAATATTATATCATCCACATAGACTTGGACTAATATAGTATCATTCTTATGTTTTTTAGAAAAGAGAGTTTTGTCTATGACACCTCTAATAAAGCTATTTTCAATAAGAAATTCAGAGAGAGTGTCATACCATTTTCTTGGAGACTGTTTTAGCCCATAGATAGCCTTGAAAAGAAAGAAGACAAAATCCAAATGATCTGGATCTTCAAAACCAGGAGGTTGCTCTACATATACCTCTTCATCCAGCTTTCCATTCAGAAAGGCGCTCTTGACATCCATTTGATAAACTTTAAAGTTTGAAAATGCTGCGAATGCCAGAAATATTCTGATGGCCTCAAGTCTAGCCACTGGAGCATAGGTTTCATCATAATCAATGCCTTCAGCTTGAGAATACCCTTTAGCTACCAGTCTTGCCTTGTTTCTTGTAACCACACCATCTTCATCTAGTTTATTCCTGAATACCCACCTAGTACCAACAGCTTTCTTGTGTACAGGTCTAGGTACCAGTTTCCAGACTTGTTGACTTTCAAACTGATTGAGTTCATCTTGCATAGCAATCACCCAATCTGGATCAGTCAGTGCTTCTTCAATTTTCTTAGGTTCCATTTCAGAAAGAAATCCTGAGAACAGACACTCATTTTGAGTAGCACGTCTAGTTCTGACTCCAACATCTGGATCACCAATAATCAACTCAAAAGGGTGAGCTTTATTCCAGACAGTCTGTCTTGGAAGATTTGATCTTGATGATTCGCCTTGAAATTTATTGTGATGTTGTGTCCTACTAGATGATCCTTCAGCATCTCCCCCTGAGTTGTTGCCATGTTGACTTGAAGATTCTTCGTCAGTAGCAGTGGTATCTCCATTGTTGCCAAAGTTTCCATCACTATTACCTTGAGTATCATCAGGATTAACAGGTTCTTCACCAGCAACAACCTCAGGTTCTTGACCATGTTCTGATTCTGAATCTGACGTATCATCAAACTTCAGTTTCTCAGAAGGATCTTCAGTTTGGATACTAGGGAGTTTAGTGTCATCAATTGTAACATTGACACTTTCAGTTACTTTGTGTTGATCAATGATATACACTCTATATGATCTTCTTCCATATCCAACAAAAATACCCTCATATGCCTTTGCCTCGAACTTACCACGACGATCATCTCCATCCTTGAGCACGAAGCATCTGGCACCAAATACATGAAAGTATTTGATAGAAGGTTTCTGTTCATTCAAAATCTCATAAGGAGTTTTCATGAAGTCTTTGTTGATTAGAGTTCGATTCTGAGTATAACATGCAGTATTGACAGCTTCAGCCCAAAAGTACATTGAAAGACCTGATTCATTTAACATCGTTCTTGCAGCTTCAATCAATGTACGATTCTTCCTTTCTACCACTCCATTTTGCTGAGGGGTTCTAGGAGCTGAAAATTGTATGGTAATCCCTTTGTCTGTACAGAATCCATTGAGAAGTGTATTCTTGAATTCTGTCCCATTATCTGACCTTATTGCTCTAACAGGGACGTTAGAATCTAACTCAATCATCTTGATATGATCAATCACAACTTGTGGTGTTTCATCCTTAGAGTGAAGAAATAAAACCCACGTATACTTGGAATAGTCATCAACTATCACAAGACAGTAACACTTCTTTGACATAGAAAGGATATTAACTGGACCAAATAAATCCATGTGCAATAATTGCAGAACACCAGTTATGGAAGATGTGTCAGTGCCTTTGTGACTTGCTTTCTTTGACTTTCCTTTCTGGCAAGCCTCACATAGTCCTTCTGGAGAGAATTCCAGCTGAGGCAGACCTCTTATCAATTCTCTTTTGACAAGAGAATTCATTGTTTTGAAATTGAGATGGGAAAGTCTCTTGTGCCATAGCCAACTCTCATCTGACGATGCCTTTGCATAGAAACAATTGACTTCAAGATTGCTTCCAGAGTTCATGTCAGCTACGAACAGATTTCCTTTCCGGATTCCCATTAAGGAGGGTTTTTCACTTTTCTTGTACAGAATCTGACACTTCAGCTTGTCGAATAAAACATTGTAGCCGTTGTCACAGAACTGACTAATGCTAAGCAGATTGTGTTCAAGTCCTTGCACAACATATACATTTTCAATGATAACATTTCCAGCTTGCAAACAGCCATATCCCTCCGTTAAACCTTTGCTGTTATCTCCAAAGGTAACCACTGGGCCAGCTTTCTCAACCACATTTGATAGCAGGGCTCTATCTCCGATCATATGTCTTGACGATCCGTTGTCAAGAATCCACACTACCGGTTGTACCTGTTTAATGCCCTGCAATACAAAGGGATTAGAACTTCTTCGGAACCCAAGCTTGGCTGGGTCCGGCATACTTGTAAAATTGGCCTTTATCAGGCAAAACAACATTCTTAATTTCACTATTCTCAACATTCTCAATGACTGAACATTTGACCTTTAAAACAGCCTTATCAAATTTCTGTTTAGGCTTAGGCACAAATGTCTCCTTTCTAGCTTTAGGAGGACTAGCAGTCTTAGACCTATCATGCTTTCTATTATTCACATGCTGACGAGGAGTAGTCTTATCATTAGAAACATGCTTACCATTAAAATAAGCAAACAACAGATTAAAAGCACAAGACATACAATCAGGAACACCACATGCTTTATGAGAAGGATTAACAATAGGCAACTTATGCATGGTAGACATGGCATTTGTGTTATCCAACTCATGTGTGTCTGAGTTAGTCTCAGTTGCTTTCACAACCTTGACTGGAACTTTTGACACACTTGACTTGGAGACAGCTTTCCCATTAGCATTATCTTCAGCACGGATTTCTTCTTGAATAATAAAAGAGGTCTCATCAAATGGTTCAGCAATTGATTCTTTATAGAGGGGTTCATCAACACCCTTAAGCACATGTGGTACTTCCCTGCCTTTAGCACATACATGAGGAGGGGAGTTTATGCCTAATTTTCCAATAGCAGCATTGTAATCATAACCTATTCCATGTGTTTGATTAACAGCTTGCTTATTGTAAAACTCTTTGGACTTCGAACAAGAATTAAAGTAAGCTTTAACCTTAGCCTCAAGACCGGTGATCTTGTCTTTGAGAATAGTTTCGAGTTGTCTATAACAGTCAACTCTATTCTCTAGAAAAGATACTTGTTCTTTTAGTTTATCTTGATTAATGTGCACAAGTCTTAATTCATTGACCTCTTTCTCAAGGTCTTTGATTTGTTGATTTAACAATTCATTATCACGACGAGCACAATCTAAGTTACCTCTTAGATGATAAACCATTTCAGCATCAGAAAGTTTTACCTCTTTTCTTGACGATGAGGTGCTTGCATTACTAGCCATGAGAGCAAGATTCCCAACTTCTTCATCTTCACTGTCAGTATCATCCCAGCTTCTTCCCTTTGCCAGGTACGCCCTTTCAGATTTACTCTTCTGATTAGAATCGTAAGAGTTCTTCCTAGCTTGTTTTGGCTTCCTGCATTCTGTGGCAAAGTGTCCCAACTCATTACAGTTGAAGCATCGAATGGTGCTTCGATCAACCATCCCTGTTTTATACCCACCACTGCTGGTGTTAGAGGATGAAGATCCACCTTTCTGGAATCTGTTGTAGTTGGACTTGTACTTGAACTTGGGATTCCTTTTGAATCTGACATTTGAGAATCTCTTGACAATCAGGGCCATTGACTCATCCTCCAATTGCTCCAGTTCTTCCAAGGAATAATAATCATCTCCTGATTGATTTGTAGTAGGAGAATCAAATTCTGCTACTATCACATTATCTTCAACCTTGGAAGACTGTACCATTCTATCTGACTGTTGAGATTGTTGTTGATATTGTGGTTGTTGTTGTTGTTCATCAGCTACTAGAGCAGTAGACGTGCTGACCACTCTTCCTTTCCCGTAAACTTCCTTCTGCTGAATCTGCTCCAGCTCATAAGTCTTTAACACACCATAGAGCCTTTCCAAAGAAATCTCACTCAGATCTCTTGCTTCTCTTATGGCAGTGATTCTATGTTCGAGATGAGTTGGCAGTGTTAAAAGGAACTTTTTGTTGACCTCCCTGATGGAATAGTATTTACCATTAATATTCAGGTTGTTGATCAATGCATTGTACCTCTCAAACACTTCAGTGATTCCTTCTCCTGGATTTGATTTGAAATATTCATATTCAGAGGTTAGGATTTCTAGTTTGTTCTCCCTAACTTCCTCTGTGCCTTCATTAATAATCTCAATAGTTTCCCAGATATGTTTGGAATCTTTACAATTCATCACATGTCTATTCATCAGGGGATTAAGGGAATCTACTAAGATTAATTGAAGGCTAGCATCCAGGGAAGCTTTTTCTATTTCAGCAGGAGAGAAGTCCTCAGGATCCTTCACATAAGTTCTCGCTTTGGTGATCACCACATCATTTTCTATTACCTCTGGTTCCATAACCATAGGAATTTTTGGACCCTTCTTCAACACTTGCAAATATTTGGGATTAGCAACCTGTAAAAACAGTAGCATCTTCTTCTTCCACATAACATAATTTTCTTTATCGAAAAGTGGAATTTTAACGGTTCCAACTTTTTGTGTAGTCATTATGAATTTTTTGAGTGAATAAAAAATTCAAGAAGTGAAAGAAACACAAAAGTCTAGGATCTAGATTTGTACGTTAATCAGAAGGCTCTGATACCAATTGTTAGGTCCCAATTTGTTTGTAGAAGGGGGGGTTGAATGCAAACAATACCGTTAAGTCGAATAAAATGCGGAATAAAATTGTGAAACAAAATTCAAGTTAAATAAAACTTTTATTAAACTTGAAAGGTGTTACAACTACGGTATCGGTTACAAGGGATTAATCTCAAATCAATTATTACAAATCTAGAATAAATTCGACATGAACTTTTTCTATTTTTGTAATTAAAAGATCAAATGCTAAATGCGATTTGAGATTAAGTTCTAGGGATTTTGATCCGCTAGATTGTTACACAAGAACAAGAGAGTGATTTCTAGTTGATTGGATTTAACTTTACAAGCTAGAAATTGTGATCTTGAATTAGCAGATAAGATGAAATATTTGGCTGCTTTTTCTCTGTTTTGTTCTTGGCTTCTGTTTGATTGCTTTTCTGTGTGTGTCAGTAAATTGGATGCTTCTCCTTCTTTTTAATCAACACAGCCGAGATCAAATGAACTGGTATGACAATCCTTTGTCCAATAATACTTTCGGTGTGACAATCTTTTAGAGCTAGCAAGACAATTAAAATGAACTAGCAAGACTTTCGGTATGACTATTGATTGTCATACCGATTGTCATATTAGTTCAAATGAAATTGTCTTACTGAATTAATAAGTGATTTTAATCTAAATAATAATTCTATCAAGACAATCAACTGAATTAGCATGACTTTCGGTATGACTATCAATTGTCATACCGATTGTCATACTAGTACAATCAGTTGTCTTTTTAGAATTAAAACAGATTTTAATCAATTAAAATTCTGAAAAACCTTAATATTAATTCAGAATTAATTAATCAATTAATTTAATTAATCAAATAAATTAATCTTTGCAGATATAATTTATTTTCATAATTAAATTATATGACTTAATTAATTAATAGAGAATTAATACTAACCCTGAGCAGCATCCATTCTTCTGACAATCTTCTGAAAGTCACTGAGACTTATGAATCAATTCCGCCACTTCAATGCTGACACTCGATGTACTGTCTGGTTCATGAGTGACTAACTTTCATGACGTTTCTTCATGTCTTGACTTTGATGTTCTGATTGAATCCTTGTAATAAATGATACCCTGACGAGATCTCTGTCACTTGATTAAATCCACGATCTTGATTTATATCACTGAGGCATGATCAAATTCTTGAACTTCTTCCAGTGAATCTTCAAGTCTGCAGATGAACAATGTTTCTTTATTCTTTGACAGATGTTACATTGTGAGATCTCTCTGATGATTGATCCACTATTTACTTATTACATTCTTATTTGAGTTGAGTTAAATACTCGAATAAACGAGTAGGCTATAACATATGCCTTTCAGGGTGGATGAATTTTATACCTTTATTGAAGCGTATTAATACTTAATAAATTCCTAAGATCCTTGATGAATCCTTGGTCTAGCTTTAGGAGCCTTAAACTTCCATGAAAAATCAAGAAAACAAGTTAGTGATTTTCGGAGTTAGTATTCACCCTCAACTTCAAAGATTTTTATAAAATTGAAAACTTCATGGATGGGCTTGATATTTGGTTCGTGACTTACCCATGTTATGAAAGAGATTTGATAAAAATTTGGTGATTTCAGAATGAGTATAATGTGAGTTTTGAATTTTTCTTTCCTCCTTGTTCTTGAAAATCAGCATTGTTCTTGGAGAGAGAGAGAGAGAGAGAGAGAGAGAGAGAGAGAGAGAGAGTTGATTGGTTTGGCTTCCTTTGGAAGTATTGGATGATATTTGTGATATGTATTGTGAATGTATAAGGTGTGTTCAACAAGATTCTTCTTATTCAAGCCTAGGTATAAGCTTATACACCACACTTGACTAGGTATTTTAATTTTAAAACATTAATTCTTATTTTAAGAAATACTATATTTTACTTAATTTTTAATTTAATTATCTATATTGGATAATTTATTTCTAGTTAATTTGGATGGGATTTTCATGGTCTTGGTTCATTTATTTATTCGCTTACATATTCGTTTGGTCATTTATTCGTTTTTGTAATAAATCTTCGTAAGCGATTCTCGGGGTAAATCCTTTCTTATAAATCCTTTATGCTTTGAAACCTTGTACTTGGATTTTAATTTGTAGAATTCTAAATTCTTAATCGTAATGTGATTCTCATATTCCTCGATAGTCCGTAAGATAAGGTGGTTTTACAAAGTTCATTTTCTCCTAAAACGAATGGTTTTTACATACACTCATTTGGTACGTATAGTCACAATATCAACTCGAAATCTTAAATTAGAAACTTGTATACGGTATGGTCGCAAAAGTTTTTATTAAACCGCAAGGTTACTATTCGTAAAGGTCTTTTATAGATGTCAAAAATTTGGGTTCTTACAAAGATACCATCTGATTTCTGACTCACTTGAAGTCCAAGAAAGAAGTTCAACTCACCCATCATGCGCATCTCGTACCTACTCTGCATAAGCTTAGCAAACCTTGCACAAAGTGCATCATTCGTAGACCCAAATATAATGTCGTCAGCATAGACTTGCACAAGTATAATATTATTTTAATGATTCTTACGAAACAGAGTCTTATCTATGACACTTCTAGTAAAACCATTTTCAATTAGAAATTTTGAGAGAGTGTCATACCATATTCTCGGTGCTTGCTTTAGACCATAAAGAGCCAAGAGAAAATAGAAAACTCTTCAAACTCATGATCTATGAAGCCAAAGGGTTGCTCCACGTAGACCTCTTCTTCGAGCTCGCCATTCAGGAGCACTTTTAACATCCATCAGATATGCCTTGAAATTTGAATATGCTGCAAATGCTAAAAGCATCATGATGGATTCAAGTCTAGCAACTGGTGCAAAAGTTTCATTGTAGTCAATCCCTTATTCTTGAGAATAACCCTTAGCAACCAGTCCTGCCTTGTTTCTTGTTACCATTCCATCTTCATCAAGCTTGTTTCTGAAAACCCATTTTGTGCCAATCACTGATTTATCTTTAGGTCTGGGTACAAGCTTCCACACTTTCTATCTTTCGAACTGATTGAGTTCCTCTAGCATAGAAATCACCCAATCAGGATCCTCAAGAGCTTCATCTACTTTCTTTGGCTCCATTTGAGATAGAAACCCGGAGTAGAAACATTCATTTGTTGTAGTTGTTCTAGTCTTAATTCCACTGTCTGGATCACTAAGTATCAAGTTACGAGGATGATCTTTACTCCATACTTTATCTCTTGGTAGATTAGCCCTTGATGACTCAGCATTTCCAGAATTATATTGAGTTTGACTACCAGATCCTTGTTCTTCTCCTTGTTCTGCTCCCCCTGAGTTGTTTCCAGCTTGATCTCCAGAATCTGAAGCTTGAGGACTAGTCCCTGAGATAGTGTGACTATCATTACTTGTCTCATGACCATTACCTTCAGAGTCTGCATCAGAATTATGATCATCAGGATCATTGCCATTGTCATTGTTGTCTGGAACAACTTCAGGTTCATCTTCTCCATCGAAAAGATCTTCAACATCAATATTATCACTATCATCTTCCTTTTGAATACTTGGGATCTTGGCGTCATCAAATGTTACATTAAGGCTTTCCACAACCTTTTGATCACTAATCACATATACCTTGTAACCTTTTGACTCCAGAGAAGCCCAGAAAAATACCTTCTTCAACTTTAGCATCAAATTTTCCAAGATGCTCATCGTCCTTAAGCACAAAGCACTTTCGTCCAAACACGTGAAAGTATTTCACTGATGGTTTCTTGTTGGCTATTAACTCATAAGGGGTCTTCTCATACATCTTGTTGATCAGGGTTCTGTTTTAAGTATAGCATACAGTGTTAACTGCTTCAGCCCAGAAATAGGTAGGAAGATTGGCTTCATTAAGTAAAGTCCTTGCAGCTTCAACCAATGTTTGATTCTTCCTCTCAACCACTCCATTTTGTTGTGGAGTCCTTGGTGTTGAAAATTTTCTTGAGATGCTCTTCTCGACACAGAAATCATTTAGCTTTGCATTTATGAATTTTGTTCCATTATCTGATCTGATTGTTCGTACAGGCACTCCAGCTTCTAACTCAATCTTGTTGATGTGATCAATAATCATGTCAGGTGCTTCATCCTTTGAATGAAAGAATAGCACTCATGTGTATCTGGAATAGTCATCAACAATCACTAAGCCGTATTTCTTTCTTGACATAGACATGACGTTGACAGGGCCAAACAAATCCATATAAAGGAGTTGTAGTATTTTAGTGATGTTAGTCATTGTCTTCTTCTTGTGTGATGCCCTCTTTGACTTTCCTTTCTCACATGCTTCAAAAAGTCCATCAGGATTGAATTCCATCTCGGGTAATCCTCTCACCAATTCCCTCTTAACAAAAGAATTCATGGTCTTAAAGTTCAAGTGGGAGAGCTTCTTATGCCATAACCAACTTTCATATGGAGAAGCTTTACTGTAGAAGCACATTACTTGACCATCTGCAGAATTCTAGTCAGCTACGAATAAATCACCCTTTCTAACTTCATTGAGAGTCAGCTTCTCATTTTTCTGATTAGAGATCAAACATTTCTCATTCTTTAAAAAAATTGTGCATCCTTTATCATAGAACTGACCGATACTGAGGAGATTATGCATAAGACCGTCAACCAGATAAATTTCTTCAATGATGACATTGCCAATTTCCAAACAACCATATCCCATATTATAACCTTTGTTGTCATCTCCAAAAGCAACTACTGGGCCAGCTTTCTCAACCACCTTTGATAGCAGGGCTCTATCTCCAGTCATATGCCTTGAACATCCACTATCTAGAATCCACATGACCTTCTTCTACTTAATTCCCTAAAAACAAAGATGATTAAGCTTTCTTTGGTACCCTAACTAAGTTGGGTCCAGAAGACTTAGAAGTATTTAAATATATAACATTTCTCTTAACAGAATTGACAGGCTTAATAGTTTTTGCTTTATCATTGACTATTTTCTTGTCACTTTCAGAAACACCAACAGACTTGCTCTTGGGCTTGGTGACAGGTGCCACTTTCCTAGCTTTAGAAGGGCTTATAGTCTTTGATCTACCAGTATTCTTCCTAACATGCTTATCATGATCATGAAATGTATTATGTGAGTGTGTGGAATCAAGATAAGTGTGCATGAAAGATACTACACATGGTATGGAAACAGATTTATCACACTTAGAAACTTTAGGCATGTTAGGCATGCTATGCACATAAACATTCTTAACATTGTCTACTTTAACCTTTCTACAAGCAATAGTAAGGTGGCTAGAAGAACCATAGTTATTACATAACTTCCTAGGGCCATTAGTTCCTATCCTGCCATTTCTACTTCTATTCTTCTTAGTCTTAGAAGTAAAACCTAGTCCGGCAAAAGATAAGTCAGAGTCACTAGCAACAGACATAGGTTTCTTTGCCTTTTATCTCCTTGAGAGCTCGAGATCCTCAACAAGCATCTCATGATGAATATAAAGATTATCTTCATCAAAGGGCTCAACAGTAGCTTTCTTAAACAGAGGCTTCTTAGCTTCTTTAAGAACATGAGATGTACTGGGTGGATTCACAAATTTCTCCACAGGCTCATTTTTAACTACTCGTTCCTTAGAAGCTTTTCTAAGTTCGTCGTATTCTAGGCCTATCTCAACCTTTCCACCTACTACTTGATCATCTATGAGCTTCTTAGTAAGATTTGCGGAATCAGTAAAAGCATGCAATTTAGTTTCTAATTTTGCATTTATGTTCTTAAGATCTTCCTCCGTCTCAAGGTGCTTAGTAATCTTAAGCTCTAAATATTAATTGGTTTGCTTAAGATTCTCAACACTGACCCTATCTAGAACTAACTTATCATTTTCATCTTTAACTTTATTTAGTTCTACTTTAAGGTCTTTGACATCAAACAGAGTGCATCGTAGTGTAGTACTAACATTTCTATACACTTCTTTTACGGCATCATGTTGTTCAATGCATTCTTTTGTATTGCATTGTGCCTTAAGATAGTGAAGAGAAACAACATTTCCAAACACTAGGATAGTCTGCCTGAATGCGACACAATGTTCATTCTCACATAAATTATCAAGAGGTAAAGCACGAACAATTGGAAATTTTACCTGAGAAGAAGATTCTGCCATCAATGCTAGATTTCCATATTGCTCTTCTTCATCATCGGTGTCATCCTAGTTCTTCCCTTTAGCTATGAAATTTCATTGAATACTTCCTTGAGCTACCTGAGTCTTTCTTCTGATAAGCTTTTCCTTTATCCTTTGCTTTTTTATAGTTTCTGCACTCAGTGGCAAAGTGCCCAACCACATCACAATTATAGCATATGAACCTGCTTCTATCAACCAACTTTGTCTTGTAACCTGATCCAGAAGATGAACTTGACCTCTGACCACGGTTGCTACCTCCAAAACTTCTAAAGCCTTTCTTCCTTCTAAACCTGATGTTACTAAACATCCCACCTAAGTTGGCCATAGTAGGGTCTTTCGTACCTTGCAGCTCTTCAATGGTATAGTAGTCATTAGGATTACCAGAGAAGCTTCCATCATCCATCTCAGCTTCAAAGAGTGCTTCTGCTTTAGACTTAGGCTTTTCAGCAGTAATGTCAAGCTCTTTAATTCCACTAGCTACAATAGAAGTTGTCTTGAGTAGTTCAGAATTCTTGCTATCAACTGTTCCACCACCATAGATGATCTTCCTTTGTTTCTGCTCCATCTCATGTGTCTTCAATTTACCATACAACTTCTCAAGTGTCATGGTCTCAAAATTAACTCATTAACGAAATATGAAGCCTTATTCTCCAAGTGGTGAGGTAGGACTAGCATAAACTTCCTGTTAACCTCTCTGAGGATAAGTCTTGCCATGAATACTCAACTCATTTAACAGCTTGTTCAGTCTTTCAAAGACCTGAGTTATACTTTCTCCAGGAAATGACTTAAACGCCCCATATTGCGAAGTCAATATATCCAGTCGATTCTACCTGACATCTTCAGTTTCTTCCATAAGCAATTCTATGGTCTCCCACATATGCTTGGCACTTTTACAGGCCATAATTTGGTGACGCATATTGTAAAGCCCCCAAATCCGGGGTCAGAGGATTTGGTCGTCACTATGAAATCTCAATCCAAAATAACCTGTTGAATCAATAAATAAATGCCAGCAACTGAAATATAGCATCTGTGACCCCAAACTACACCAAGATCTTTTTAGGTTACAGTTCTAGAAACAAGAATTCCAAATTTCCATAAAAACATTTTTCACTTTCTTTTAAAACTCTTTTCAACAAATTCCAACTCAATACTAAACCCACTAGTATAACTTCGAAAAGAAGTATACTAGGCCCAATTATACAACACACAACTGTAACATAATATAATATAAACAACTTTATACAATAGAACTTACTTTAGTTCCGCAAACCCTGGACCAACCATCTTTCAAAAGCTTCTTCTTTGTTTTCTTGTATTTTGCAGCTAAACAGCGCAAGCTAATCCTCACTGGAGATTAAATTTAAAAATAGGCAAGTATGAGAGAAAGAAATGTTCAGCAAGTTCATTATAACATGTATAAGGTCTTTTGATATAAAAACCGACATCTACAATAGAGCAGAACATTTAACATCATAAACGCTGAATCAGAAAATCAGTAATCCTTTTTAATATTTTTGAGAGAAAAAGCTTCAGCAATAGTTAAATCTTGACGAGAATAAAACTCGTAAAATAGTGTTTATGGAAATATCTTAAACAACAATATAAAATAATAAATATTGACTGAGTTATACACTTTACATCCATTTTAATCAAACTCCAATCATGATATCAATACTTATTTTGATGTCACATCAAATTAGATATCAATACGAACTTAGATGTTCATAACATCCCATACTGAAGTCAACATCAATCATATATATTAATACCCCTTGATATTAACAGAAAAATAAATATCCACACCAATCATAAACTGAATCAAGACTGTATTTCACATTTTATTCAACACAGAAACACTTGATAAATCATTTATTTAAACAGTTGAGCGAATAAAATATTGGCCCTTATTAGCCTTCAACCATAAATCAAAAATCAATGAATAGTTTATTGATTCATCTTCTGAATCAATTCTTTGGTCGATTTAGTAATCATAAATTTTTCAAGAAGGAATGTCATGAATGGCGAACAACAATAAATTAGACTGGACACAAAAACCAACATATGCACTATAACCTGCTGATCAGTCAGGATACAATGCGGATCTATACTCACCTGTATAGACCCACCAATATATCAGGTACCCAAACACTTTGGCCTAATAAATAAGGGTCCGGTTCATTCCCGGCCCATAGGGTCCAGTTCATTCCTGGCCATCATCGTAACCATCCAGTCCGTAGAGTATTTTGATATAAAATCATTTTGATTTCAAAACAACTTGATTCAGGGTTTGCAAATAACCCAGAACAATGGGTATTTGCTCAAGAGATCACAAATAATAATCAGGAACAAGATCAAAAAGGTACTTGCATAATTAAGAGTAATTGCAACAAAATATAAAAACATTTAACTGTTCTGAATTTAGAATAGGGAAGAAATACTTGCAATATATCAGAAGAAAGTTTAGGATTACTTGCATAATATGGTTTAAAGAAAATTTTACTTGAATGATAAGTCAAGATAGTAATACTTGCCTTTGGTATTTAGCAGTTAGTCACACTCGCAGTAACGCAATTATCTCAGTCTGGCATCTCAAGACATCACCATCTTTTATTCTAACAATTCACTTATATGCTACTCCTACTATTGCTAAAAGTCAGATATCCAATACCATTCCATTTCATTCCTTCCAATGTCTGGTCTTAATTAACTCGAATCATCTGCATCTATAATTAAAAGATACAACTTTAATCGTCTAAATGATAATTACTTGACGAACTGCGCCAAAATCCTATCGTCCACCCATACGATAGCCCACGCATAATTACAACAGTCAACGCAAGAATCCTGACCCACGTACGCACGTAATTCACATAGCACGTAAACACATAACTCACGTAACACATAAAAACACATGAATCAGTTCGTCAAAACATTCGACTCGGTACTTTTAGAATTAAAATCGGGTCAAAATATGATTTATCGATCAATAATCGACTCGGAACGACTCGTAAAACAAGCGACCTATCGAAATAAAAGATTTTGGGTCTCAAAAGTATTTTTAATGAAAGCAGAATATTTTTCTGAGTCTAGAGGCGTTCGTTTCGTATTAAATGGATGAACGTCTATTTTCCATGAATAACATACGAATAATTCAATTAATAATAGGATTAATTGAATATTCAATACTCTATAAATATTTTTAAAAGCTTGAAATAATTTTTAGGAATTATTTGGCTTAATTATAAATAATTATATTTTATTTAACTATTTATAAATAAAATTAATTGATTAAATGAATTAATCAATCAATTAAATACATAAATAATTAACTAAAATAAATTATAAATAATTAAATAAAATTTGAATTTTTGAAAATAATAAAATAAAATGATTTTTGGAATTAAAATCATTCAGTTAGCTATTTAAAATAATTAACTAAATTAATTTTTGAATTTAAAAACAATTTTTGAAGATAAAATAAGATTTTTGATTTATTTTAAAATAAAAATTCTGTACAAATAGAATTGAATTGGGTAATTAGGTTTTTAAAGATCAAAACAGGGTTGTAATCGGGTCGAGAAATGGGTCATGGGTCACCAAGAACACGAAGAACACTCCAGAAAATCAAACCTTCATTTCTATATGATATTGAAATCAGAATTCGACATATAATATACTAAATCGATCAGAAAAATGTTATCTATAACATGTTATCATCAAAACACAGGAATCATGTCACACCCCGAACTTGAACAGCAAAATAAATATAGCTATTACAAAATTTTAACAGAAATAACACAACCAAATCCAAGATCTTACAGTTTAGGGTTTGGAACAGCCCAACACTACCAACTATTACATCTGATTTTAAAAACCGAGTCCTCACACAAACTACTATCACTTATTCTACCTGAGTTCGAACATAAGCATCAGTATCACAGGTCTTACGGGTAGTCTGCTTGAATCTAACCATAGCTGCTAGATGTAATACCAGGGTAAAGCAAGGAGTGAGCCAAATGCTCAACAAGTGCTAACAGTACGATACAAAACATAAATCGAGATATACATTAAAGAATGATAATGGAAAGACATAACCAATGATAACGAGAGATAAAACTATGCGTGATGGCATCATTTTGCTTGTATCAAAACAATTTTAAAATCATGTCTTAATCAAAATCATTTTATGACGCTACGGATTACAGCTGGTGATCAGCCGCGAAGTAATCCCGAACCTCGCTGGGTTCTAAAACATTAATGGGAATCCCTAGGCAACTTTTAAGCCTAATATAAGTGTGGAAAGGACTCGCGTCTCAGTCCAGATCCACCATTCAAAGAAAACATTTATCCCCCTTTGGGACTGAAAACCCACATTTTATTTATTTCAAAAATACTGATGCCTAATTATAACTAAAATCTCTTTTTATAGTAAACATTTTTATCAAGGGATTATAGATTAACTCGAAACACGGGGAAAAAGATACTAACTCTCAGGGCCATGATTCACAAAACTTTACTCTATTAGGGTAACTAAAAGGTTTTCATATGTCAAAACTTGGACAAGAAAATTTAGTGAGGCTAATGGATAATATGAAGGGGTAATGCCAAACTGGGCTTAAAGCAAAGGTTTCTCGTCAAGGTACATGTGTTGGATCATCAAGAAGATAAGCTTCATGAATACTAAGGGTGTTAAGGTATGAAGAAATGATCTCTAGCTCAGGATATATCATAATTGTCAAGCTTTAGGATAAGAAAGAGGGGTATCAATCAATGAGGAATCACTTTGATAAATATCTGGCTTTCAGGATTTAAGGTAAGTTTCTACAGGGATTCAAGTATCAGGATGAGATATCAATACTTAGGAATCATCAGCATGTTAATCAAGAGGATCAATCAAGTAATATAATAACTCTTTATTTTATCATGGCATTTAACTATCATGAAAAAGACTTTTGAACTACTTGCAGTACGTACTCGAAGGTTCATGGCATCTCTATATAACTCAAAGATAAACAAAATATGCGTTTGATTTAAATATATCAAAATGACTCAGGACAATTGCATCGATATATATGAACTATTTACAGTAAATACGAAGGTCAAGTTGAATCACTTGCCTTGAGAAAGGCTGGTCTGGTCTGACTGTTAGGAGCAACAACTGGAGCTTCACTCGACCTTTATGGCAAGTTTTTCCTCGTCTCGAGATCCTACATAAATAATAATAATCCTCATCATAATATATTCTTACCATCTTAACCTATTTATAACCCGAAATTTAACAGGGATGGCACTTAGGCCTATATGCACTTAATTTTATATTCACTTTTAAATTACAAATGTTCACACATAGCCACATAATCACATACCATATATTAATAACATTATATATACCATAATGCAACACTAGGCTTGATGATATCGACTCACAACTTAAGTCACTTGGTCGCTAAACTAGACAAAGTCTTCAAATTTTGGCTTCCTAACTCGATGTGCCTTTACTAAACTATCCAAAACCTATTGACCCTCACTTGTGCCTTTTGCTCTACTGACCTTATACTATCTTACAACTATGGTGGTCGACCTAATACTCACTCCTAAGTGTTCTAAAACTATGTGATAAGTGAAAGTGCTCACTGGTGTAAATTTCAGAATGACAACTATGGTTTCTTGAGTGCATTAGACACTCTTAAACTATAAGTTTTCCATCAAAACTTTTACACAAGACTCTCCTGACATAAGGGCATCTCACAAACTTGATGTGGCTCAAGGGCCTGGCTTGGGCCTTCTTGGGCCTAAGCTAAAAGTCCAAGGTTCCCCTATTTTTCTGGGCAGAAAACGCCATGACTTGAATTAACTTGAGACACATGGTTCTAACTCCTATCCTATGAACTATGGTTGGAAAAACTTCTCTGACACTCCCTCTAACTAAGGCCCAACAGGGCCTAATGAGGGCCTACCCATGACATGGTCAAATCTCCCTATTTCTAAGTTGCAACAAAACTGTCCCCTGCTGGACAGATTTTGTTGTTCTACTTGTGCACCTAACCAAATGACGTGCAAACCTCCAACCAACTCCTAAAACCTTTTATATACTCCTGATACTAACTTCTGGTGGCTTGGGCCTCAAAGTGCACATCAATGACATGGTCAAAACTCACTCTAAACCTCAGAGTTCTAAACTGATTTTCTGCAGAAACTATAACTCTCCTTTCTCCAAGGTTTTGACTTGACAAACTCAACTACCAACAACCCAATACTCAAACCAAGACTTAAACATGGTAATCTAGTGAACTAACTCCCTTATTCTCAAAATATCCTTCAGTGAGATCATCCTTACGTAAGGTACAATTATGGCAAAACAAAAGAAACTACACTTCACAACTCACAAATCTTCATGCTTTTGAAACAACAAGATATGCATTTTTATTAAAAGATAACCACGAATTATTACCATGCAACAAGAAGCATAAATCAATATTAACACATTATTCCTACTGAAATTAAGGCTCACTAACAAAATCTTTCCAAATGATCAAAATCTTATAACATTCTAAGAGAAATCCACATGCATGCATGTCTTCGAGTTTTGTAAACCAAAACAACATATTTTCTACATAAATTCTATCATAAAATTGACATACAAGCCTAGCATAAGCTATACCTAGATGATCACTTAGCATGCAAAGAGTTTTATCAAATTTTCACCACAAAATTCAAGTCATTATCACATAAATATGCAAAAATTGATTTAAGCAACAAGAATAGTCTTAAGGACCATTCATTCGGCTCCCATATGGTCATGGCCGAATGAAATGGATGGTAATGGCCATTTAATCATCAAGAGTTTCCCTCTCAAGACTTGGCACTTCTCCATTCCTTGTAGTCCTCTCAAAAACAACCCTAAACTCACAAGAATCAAGGTTGTATTTTGGGTTATACTAAAACCTTTACATGCAACCTTTAAACTTAAACTTTTCACTCAACACTCTTTGAATTATGTATGATCAAGATATAGGAAGTAACATTTACTTGATTGTAAAGTGGGAGCTTGAATGAAGTATGAAAAAAAGGGAGGGGGTATGGCTTCAGCCAAAAAGCCGAGAGGAGAGGGGAGAGCCGAGAGGAGGGGGAGGAAAGGAGGAGTGTGGAAATGGTGGGGTGAAAGTGGAGTAATAATCATGTTAGTTTGGTTTTTATTTGAACAAAAGTGAGTGAATTTGAGATTTTACAAGAGTATCCTTCCAACATAGTTAGGTAGATTTGCATGCAAGGACAAAGTGGTAATTTGGTTAGTAGAATGAAAGTGAGTGGGGTTGGAAATGTCTTCCTTGCCCCCTAGTTGAATTGGAAGAGTATTTGCATGCAAGGGTAGCCATGTAATTTTCTAATTATAACAAATAAAATTTGTAAAGATTTATTTTTATAAAATAAAATACAAGTTCAAAAATTATAAAATTTATACCATAAAATAACTTGGATTTTTAGAGACTTTATAAAATCATTTTCAAAATTTGTGAACAAAATACCTTTTAAAGGAAAAATTTTCCAAGGCTTAGAATATTCCTTATAAATCAAGCATAATGCAATTAAATAAACTCTTGCTTTGAAAAATCATATACTACATAAAGTAAATTTATAATGCAGAAATTTTTCACTCACACCAACGTACAATTATTGAATATATTTGCATTCGGCTTTATAATTACACCAAATTCACAATTAATATTACATAAAATGCCGGTCGTAACATCCTCTCCCCCTTAAGGGATTCTGTCCCCAGAATCTAAGAGAACAGATAAGGATACCGGGAACACATCTGGGAACTCGTTAACTACAGGGATATCTTCCATGCTGGGGCTGCCTTTTTCCGAATCCACTACATAAGCTAGGAACGACTCACAACCTTTTCTAAGTAGCTTCTTAGCCTGAACAATTGTAAGAAATAGTTGCTCTTGCCTCTGCCCCTTAAATACTACCTTCTCTCCACTCTTCGTCTTTAAATACACTTTCTTGGTCTTACAATTAATCTGAGCGTTATTCTCTCCTAACCAATTCATTCCTAAAATTATGTCAAACTCTCCCAACTTGAAGAGTATCAAGTCGGCTGAAAACTTATACCCCGAAATATCGATCTCACACTTTGGACTAAATTGATTCACAGGAATCTTATCTTGGTTCGCAATTACCACATTTACTACCTCACACATAATCATTTTATCACATTGGAGCTTATCAAAAAAAGTTTCTGATATGAAAGATCTTGTTGCTCCCGAATCAATAAATACTTTAGCTTTGACATTATTGAGTAAAAGTGTACCTGTTATCACCTCCGAATTCTGAACAGCATCCTTCATCTTCAGATCAAATATCATTGCTGTTGCTTGCGGGGTTGGTGTAGGTGGTGGAGGTAATGCCAATACCTTGGCTGGCACGCTTGCACTAGCACTTTCCACATTCATCAGAGCTTTGACAGGCTCGGTTGCCTTGCACTCCCTAGCTATGTGTCCAGTCTTCCCACACTTGTAACACGTAACTCCTGGCTTCGGCATCTTGCACTCATTCGCCAAATGTCCCTTCTGATTGTACCAGTAGCATGACATGCTCAGCTTATTACACACTCCGAGGTGCCTTCTTCCACAGTGCTTGCATTCTGGCCTCTGGAACCTGTTTTCTCCAACTTGCCCTTGGCTTGCCTGATTGTTCCCCTTCGATTCTTGCCTTTTACCCCAATTTCCTTTCTTTTGAAAATTTCCACTCTTCTGGAAACCAATCCTCTTTATATTCCGATCTTGTGAACTTCCTGCTTCAGACTTTTCTCCATAAAATGGAACCTTCCTCTTCTTGTTATCCCTTTCCTTCCTTGACTGCGTTCCATTATTCTCAATCAGAGCAGCTTTCTGTACTACTCCCGCGTAAGTTTCAAGCTTAAACATAGCCACTCTATCTCTGATCCAAGGCTCCAATCCTTATTGAAATTTCTTTGCCTTTTCCTCCTCAGTGCTGGTATACTTCGTCACAAACCTTGACAACTCAGTGAACTTCTTCTCATACTCCAATACAGTCATATTCCCTTGCTTCAACTCAAGAAATTTTAGCTCCATCTGATTCTGCATGTACTTAGGGTAATACTTGTCCAGAAATAACTTCTTAAATCTCTCCCAAGAAACCTGCTGAGTGACTTCAATAGCTTTTACTGATTCCCACCAATAGATGACTTCTCCCTTCAAGAAGTAAGTAGCATACGGCGTCTTCTGATCGTCTTCTAACTTTACCAACTCAAAAGCCCTTTCCATCTCCTTGATCCATGTGTTAGCTATCACTGGATCACTGGTATCATGAAATGCAGGTGGATTCACATTCTGAAAAGCCTTGAAAGTGACAATCTGTCTAGGTGGTACTGGTGGTTCAGGTGGTTGGTGTGGCTCACGGTTATCTTGGTTTTCAATTCGTTGTTGAAGAGTTAGTTGTTGTTGGGCTATAGCATTGGTCTGTTGTTGCAAGGTTTCCAGTAGTCGAAGAATGCTTGGGTCTGTGGTGGATGTGGTTGTTGGGTTCTTCTTTTTGGGAGGCATGATCCTGAAATAAGAGTTGTGTCAAAAATAGATATGAATGATAAAATGATTCGAGGGTATCGCATTGCATTCTTATTTTATATATGGGGTCAAGTTTCCAAATTAAGCAGATATGATGATAAAAACGTAAAATAACAGTTGAGAGCAAATGGAACAATAGCACATAATTATTAAAATTTTAAAGGTCACAATACATAGGATTAGGACAAAGTCTGATTCTAGGAATAACAGGCTTATTTAAAGGAAACAACGGAAACAACTGGGGATTCCACAGAGTCTGATGGTACAACAACATGAAAGGTGAACGGAAAGAACTAAGGCTCCACTCCATCTGAACGGGGCTTGGTAGTCTTTTCCTCTCGAAGCGTCTTCACAATGCTCTGGAGCTCATCCGCCACCATCTGAATTACATACTAGCTGGTGCGTACCTATTGCGCTGGCATCTCCTCAAGCTTAGTGTTGACGTACTGAACCAAGGTCTCAAGGCTCGCAGTCATCTGCTCTTTGGGCTTCCCTTCGTAGTTTCGACTGTCCGGATACACGTTCTTCAGTCGGTCTATCAGTCGGTCGTACTTGCCCTGAAGCATGTCGAACTCGCGCCTCAACTCAGCATACACCGTGAAAGCAATAGTGTCGTCCGAATCAGAGGATGACGAGGAATGCGCCCTTTGCTGACAACCAATAAGAGGAGTATTAATAATAAATTTACTTATCATACTCTCTCGCATATTATCTATATCCTACACACATAACCTATAACCTATTTGGGCTGTCCAGGGACTCTAAACTGTAGCTCTGATACCAAAACATGTCACGCCCCCAACTTGAACAGCAAAATAAATATAGCTATTACAAAATTTTAACACAAATAACACAACCAAATCCAAGATCTTATGGTTTAGGGTTTGGAACAGCCCAACACTACCAACTATTACATCTGATTTTAAAAACCGAGTCCTCACACAAACTACTATCACTTATTCTACCCGAGCTCGAACATAAGCATCATCATCACAGGTCTTACGGGTAGTCTGCTTGAATCTAACCATAACTGCTAGCTGTAATACCAGGGTAAAGCAAGGAGTGAGCCAAATGCTCAACAAGTGCTAACAGTACGATACAAAACATAAATCGAGATATACATTAAAGAATGAAAATGGAAAGACATAATCAATGATAACGAGAGATAAAACTATGCGCGATGGCATCATTTTGCTTGTATCAAAACAATTTTAAAATCATGTCTTAATCAAAATCATTTTATGACGCTACGGATTACAGCCGGTGATCAGCCGCGAAGTAATCCCGAACCTCGCTGGGTTCTAAAACATTAATGGGAATCCCTAGGCAACTTTTAAGTCTAATATAGTTGTGGAAAGGACTCGCGTCTCAGTCCAGATCCACCATTCAAAGAAAACATTTATCTCCCTTTGGGACTGAAAACCCACATTTTATTTATTTCAAAAACACTGATGCCGAATTACAACTAAAATCTCTTTTTATAGTAAACATTTTTATCAAGGGATTATAGATTAACTCGAAACACGGGGAAAAAGATACTAACTCTCAAGGCCATGATTCACAAGACTTTACTCTATTAGGGTAACTAAAAGGTTTTCATATGTCAAAACTTGGACAAGAAAATTTAGTGAGGCTAATGGATAATATGAAGGGGTAATGCCAAACTGGGCTTAAAACAATGGTTTCTCGTCAAGGTACAGGTGTTGGATCATCAAGAAGATAAGCTTCATAAATACTGAGGGTGTTAAGGTATGAAGAAATGATCTCTAGCTCAGGATATATCAGAATTGTCAAGCTTTAGGATAAGAAAGAGGGGTATCAATCAATGAGGAATCACTTTGATAAATATCTGACTTTCAGGATTCAAGGTAAGTTTCTATAGGGATTCAAGTATCAGGATGAGATATCAATACTTAGGAATCATCAGCATGTTAATCAAGAGGATCAATCAAGTAATATAACAACTCTTCATTTTATCATGGCATTTAACTATCATGAAAAAGACTTTTGAACTACTTGCAATACGTACTCGAGGGTTCATGGCATCTCTATATAACTCAAATATAAACAAAAGATACGCTTGATTTAAATATATCAAAATGACTCAGGATAATTGCATCGATATATACGAACTATTTACAGTAAATACGAAGGTCAAGTTGAATCACTTGCCTTGAGAAAGGCTGGTCTGGTCTGACTGTTAGGAGCAACAACTGGAGCTTCACTCGACCTTTATGGCAAGTTTTCCCTCATCTCGAGATCCTACATAAATAATAATAATCCTCATTATAATATATTCTTACCATCTTAACCTATTTACAACCCGAAATTTAACACGGATGGCACTTAGCCTATATGTAATTAATTTTATATTCACTTTTAAATTACAAATATTCACACATAGCCACATAATCACATATCATATATTAATAACATTATATATACCATAATGCAACACTAGGCTTGGATGATCTCGACTCACAACTTAAGTCACTTGGTCACTAAACTAGACAAAGTCTTCAAATTTTGGCTTCCTAACTCGATGTGCCTTTATTAAACTATCCAAAACCTATTGACCCTCACTTGTGCCTTTTTCTCTACTGACCTTATACTATCTTACAACTATGGTGGTCGACCTAATACTCACTCCTAAGTGTTCTAAAACTATGTTATAAGTGAAAGTGCTCACTGGTGCAAATTTCAGAATGACAACTATGGTTTCTTGAGTGCATTAGACACTCTTAAACTACAAGTTTTCCATCAAAACTTTTACACAAGACTCTCCTGACCTAAGGGCATCTCAAAAACTTGATGTGGCTCAAGGGCCTGTCTTGGGCCTTCTTGGGCCTAAGCTAAAATCCAAGGTTCCCCTGTTTTTCTTGGCAGAAAATGCCCTGACTTGAATTAACTTGCGACACATGGTTCTAACTCATATCCTATGAACTATGGTTGGAAAAAATTCTCTGATACTCCCTCTAACTAAGGCCCAATAGGGCCTAATGAGGGTCTACCCATGACATGGTCAAATCTCCCTATTTCTAAGTTGCAACATAACTGTCCCCTGCTGGACAGATTTTGTTGTTCTACTTGTGCACCTAACCAAATGACATGCAAACCTCCAACCAACTCCTAAAACCTTTTATATACTCCCAATACTAACTTCTGGTGGCTTGGGCCTCAAATTGCACATCAATGATATGGTCAAAACTCACTCTAAACCTCAGAGTTCTAAACTGATTTTCTGCAGAAACTATAGCTCTCCTTTCTCCAAGGTTTTGACTTGACAAACTCAACTACCAACAACCCAATAGTCAAACCAAGACTTAAACATGGTAATCTACTGAACTAACTCCCTTATTCTCAAAATAACCTTGGGTGAGATCATCCTTACCTAAGGTACAATTATGGCAAAACAAAAGAAACTACACTTCATAACTCACAAATCTTCATGCTTTTGAAACAACAAGATATGCATTTTTATTAAAAGATAACCATGAATTATTACCATGCAACAAGAAGCATAAATCAATATTAACACATTATTCCTACTGAAATTAAGTCTCACTAACAAAATCTTTCCAAATGATCAAAAACTTATTACATTCTAAGAGAAATCCACATGCATGCATGTCTTCGGGTTTTGCAAACCAAAACAACATATTTTCTACATAAATTCTATCATAAAATTGACATGCAAGCCTAGCATAAGCTATACCTAGATGATCACTTAGCATGCAAAGAGTTTTATCAAATTTTCACCATAAAATTCAAGTCATTATCACATAAACATGCAAAAATTGATTTAAGCAACAAGAATAGTCTTAAGGACCATTCATTCGGCTCCCATATGGTCATGGCCGAATGAAATGGATGGGAATGGCCATTTAATCATCAAGAGTTTCCCTCTCAAGACTTGGCACTTCTCCATTTCTTGTAGTACTCTCAAAAACAACCCTAAACTCACAAGAATCAAGGTTGTATTTTGAGTTTCACTAAAACCTTTACATGCAACCTTTAAACTTAAACTTTTCACTCAACACTCTTTGAATTATGTATGATCAAGATATAGGAAGTAACATTAACTTGATTGGAAAGTGGGAGCTTGAATGAAGAATGAAAAAAAGGGAGGGGGTATGGCTTCGGCCAAAAAGCCGAGAGGAGGGGGTGGAAAGGAGGAGTGTGGAAATGGTGGGGTGAAAGTGGAGTAATAATCATGTTAGTTTAGTTTTTATTTGACCAAAAGTGAGTGGATTTGATATTTTACAAGAGTAACCTTCCAACATAGTTAGGTAGATTTGCATGCAAGGACAAAGTGGTAATTTGGTTAGTAGAATGAAAGTGAGTGGGGTTGAAAATGTCTTCCTTGCCCCCTAGTTGAATTAGAAGAGTATTTGCATGCAAGGGTAGCCATGTAATTTGCTAATTATAACAAATAAAATTTGTAAAGATTTATTTTTATAAAATAAAATACAAGGTCAAAAATTATAAAATTTATACCATAAAATAACTTGGATTTTTAGAGACTTTATAAAATCATTTTCAAAATTTGTGAACAAAATACCTTTTAAAGGAAAAATTTTCCAAGGCTTAGAATATTCCTTATAAATCAAGAATAATGCAATTAAATAAACTCTTGCTTTGAAAAATCATATACTACATAAAGCAAATTTATAATGCATAAATTTTTCACTCACACCAACGTACAATCATTGAATATATTTGCATTCGGCTTTATAATTACACCAAATTCACAATTAATATTACATAAAATGCCGGTCGTAACAAATCACGAAGTTTTGGATTTTCCTGAAAATTAAAGAATTAATTCGAATTATGAAAAATAATCCGAATTTTTAAGTTAGTTTTGCACCAAATATGATGAGTGTTTTGGAAAGATGGTGATGAGAGCTTCGATTTGGTTACAAGAGGGTTTCAAATGGAGTCCGATAACGCCTCCAAATTTCAGTTTAATTCTCAAGAACACGAAGAACATTCAAGAACTTAATCCGAAAATCAAACAGCCTTTTGAGCATGTTATGGAACTCGGAATTCAACATATGATATATGAAATTGAATGGCAGGAGATGCTCTATAACATACAATCATCAAATCAGACAAACCAAATCGTTTACAAAAATTCATATTTTTACTAAATAATTCAATTTTTTGTAAAAATCATTAAAAAATACCAATGAAATCTGGGACGTTATGGATGATTAAACTGGATTCTACGCGTCGAGAACTTCGTTTTGAGTACTTGTACGTTGAAACCTACTTCGGTAACACCTCCAAATCTTGGTTTGATTATGAAGAACGCGTAGAACACTCATCGGTTTCTCTCGATAATTGTGAAATTGTATCGTATAAAATGTTTTTCTTTACAAAATAAAATACGGTAAATGCTATTTATATTTACGGAATATTAGTACCCCGTTGGATCATATCGGATCCGAAAATAGATTAATTAGCCGCTAAGTAACTATAAAAATGATCCAATTTGGTACTAATTTTGGATAATTATCGAAACCGGGCTTCTTAAAAAAACTGTACGAGAAGATAATGTAATAATTTAATCAAAATACCTCGTCTCTCGAGAATACGGGTTTTATTGACCTATCGAAACTACATTTTTATCGAAAATTTTGCGTCGGGACTCGTACGGATCAAACCGTACTCCGAATCGAAAAAGTCAAAACATGGAAAATGTTCAGAATAATCAAATTAGGTTAGGAAGGAGTTTTTCGAAGAGTTTCGGGTTGTAAAAACACAAAAATGGTTGAAGTTGGACAATTCCCGGTTATATAAAATAGTTTATAATTACTCGAAAACATAATTTATTAAATCTATAAATTCTTTATAAAATCATCTAACAACCTATAAAAATTACCAAAAAATACCAAAATTATCTATACTTTATTTTGGACATATAAAAATTAAAATACTCAAATTTTATCACATATAAACATCTAAATATCAATTCCAATTACCAGATAATTCACCAAAATTCACATACTAATCACATAATAATTATTTATTGATAAAAAAATTATATGATATATCCCAGATATTGCAAAACAAACTCAATTTACCGACATCAATAAAATGATCGGCTTTCAAATAAACTTCTGAAAATAATACATTTAAGTAAATATTTTCAGAAATTAACAAAAATTGATACAACACTTAACAATTAGCACATAACCATTTAATAACACAAACTCGTCAAACAGGAATAAAATATCCACCATTTTATTCCTTCTAAATCATAAAAGCACATATATATATATATATATATATTCAAATAATAATTATAATAATTCTAAAAATATGGGATATTACAATTTACCCCCGTATAAGGATTCCGTCCTCGAAATCAGCAAAAGAAAGCACTAAGGGTCTTCTTACCAACTTTCCAATCTTGCATATGTAACTTTTCTCAAAATTTCCAATAACGCTGCAATTCCTTATACCACACAGTTATCACGTGAGCTTTACTCCGCACCATTGTTCCTTCTAAATATCATTTGACCAATTTCTCAATAAAATCACTTTTACTGATCGAGAGAAAGATAAAGAGAAAGAAAGAGAGATGAATAGAGAATAGTTGACTTCGTTATACGCCACTGATATTTTAATCCCATTACAATCCGTTGTTGCTTTTGGTAATCCGATCACATAGCCTTACTTTAACTTGACTAGGATAATTCAGCTCAACTATATTGGCATACCTTCGTATATTTGAGATAATAAAATAATGAAATTCTAAAGAGAAAAGAATTTCATATCATAACGAGTGTTCCACCATTCTGGTTACCAAAAAAAATTTGAATTTTTGAGAAAGTATTGTTAAAATGAAAGAATAACTGAGAGATCAATATGATCAAATGAACTTGGTATTGCGTGCCCAAATTAAGACACCACTAAAGGTTGTTAATCTTCTTGTAGTCATAACACACACAAGTGATGGCGTCCCATCCAACTCCTATCACACAGACAGGTATACCTTGTGTCCCCTATAGTTAGGGTTGTTCATCTCAGTCAGAATAAAAGAATATGAAATGAATTCAAAATCAAATGAATAATAAAGGATTTCTAATAAATGACTTGTTAAGGCAATCCTTGGATCAAAACCGAAAAGATTTCAAAAATGATATTTCTAGAGGAAATGGAATCCAGAAAACATGATTCTGGCATAAAATGGCCAGGTGGTGTCATATCACCAATAAACTATCCACCATATAAGAAAGGTGGAAATTTTAATATCAACTTGACAAAGCTATCAAAACCTGAAAAATAGGCTACATGACAGACTCTGGCACATTACGTGATTGAAAACGGGTGTTGGGAAATATATCCTCTAACAGATACCTCTTTTTGAGAGATGTTAAAAGAAGTTATAGAAAGAGAATGTATTGCCAAGGTCTTAATACTTATCTTCTGTTTGAACTTTTTTGTTGACTCGTCATTTGATTCTAGACACTTCTTCATGTTCTAAAGATATAACGCCCTCCAGACCCGGGGTATAAGTCTGGGGGTTACTAGCTAATCACCAAAACGGTACAGCCTGAATAACAATAATAATGAAATATATCTAAACCCCTTTCACACTAACCAGTTTCTTTTTAGATTGAAGTATGAAAACAAGAACCACTAACTACTTTATTACAAACCAAGTTCAAAATCTTATAAACTCTCTTTATTACAAACCATTGTTTAACCAGTTTTAAACTAAGTTCATCTTTATTCAAACACACACACTAACTGTAACATCCCCCAAATCCGGGGTCAAGATTTGGTGTTACTAAACAACCATTACATAAAATAAAGAAATAAATAAATAACCCCTTGAATCCGGATCGTTTACAGGTTATGGTATGAAACAAGAATCTAATCTTCTACAACTTACAACAACTAATATACAATTGTAAATACCTTTGAACTAGCGCTCAAAACATATTCTCTTAACTTCTTCAACCTCTCACAGCGGAGATTTCTCGATCTTCTGCTGTCTATCTAAGCTATTCATTTTTATCCTTATCTGATTCTGGCAGAAATAAGAATTGACAAAGCAAGAGTGAGCCAAAAATGCCCAGCAAGTATATATCTTGAGTTTCAAACGTTAATATCAAAAGAAAACTTTCGGAAAACATCTCAAAACAAGTTTACACAATTCGATTTAATTTAAGTGTGTGAGTGAATAAATATTGGTTGTCATCAGCCTTTAACTAAAATCCAAAAATGTCAAGCGATTTCCCGATTCATCTCCTGAATCAGGGTTTTGTCCGGTTTTGGAATCATAAAATCATTCGAGAGAGAATGCCGTTAATGGCGATCAACAACAAATTGGACTGGACACTAGAAACCAACATATGCACCATAACCTGCTGATCAGTCAGGATACAGTGCCGATCTATACCCAACTGCATAGACCCAACCAACATATGGGGCACCCAGGCAACTATGGCCTATTAATCAATGGTCTGGGTAAAACCCAGCCTGTATAGTAACCATCCAGCCCGTAGAGTATTTTGATATCAAATCATTTTTAATTTCAAAACATCCCAAATTAGGGTTCGCAAATAATCCGAACGAATGGTTATTTGCTCAAGAGAACAATCGAACTATAGGAACAATAATGAAAAGAACTGGCATAATATGAGTAATTGCAGCAAAACATAAAACAGTTAACTATTCAGAACTTAGAATAGGAGCGAATAAATATTTGAAATATTTAAGGAGAAAGGTTAGGAATACTTGCCTCAATTGAGAATCCCTCTGATCTTTAACTAATTGCCATATCACTCAGTCCTGTCGCCTCTGCACTATCCTTGACGAGCTACTTGATCTTTCTTATCATTTACCTTCTTAGGTTATCTTTATTCCGAATCCACTTGTTTCAGTATTACACGCAATCAGGCTTTACTTCTACCATCTCTATCTGGCTTTGAACGTCTCATACTATATGCATCTATCACAAATAATACTATTCAATGAACTGTCAATATATAATTGACTAGTCTATACACTTATCCCTATCGTCTACCCGCCCGATAATAATATATAAGAATCACATCTCATTCAGATAATATTCAAAAGACATGCTGACTCATAATTTGCATAATACGTACACATAGGGCAGGTAATCATATTATCCAGATAACACATAATCATGTAATTCATGTAGCACATAAGTTGAATCGTCAAAAGATAGGTCTCGATATGTTTAGAGTTGAAATTGGATCAAAAAGAATATTTTATCAATCAATTATTGACTCGGAATGATCCCTACAACAAACGTCATTTAGATACGAAGGAATTTAGGTCTCGAAATTATTTTTTATAGAAGCAAAAATATTTTTCTGAGTCTAGAAGCGTTCGTTTCGTATCAGACGGACGAACGGTTGATTTATTATGAATTTTCGAACACTTTTCGAAATTAAAACGGTCTCCGAATCATTTATTAATTAAATAATAGGGTTCGAATACCTAAATATGACTTTAAAATGATTTTATAATAATTATCGAGCCTTTGAAAATAATTTAAAATAATATTTTAAAGTTCAAAACTATTTTCAGATTTTTAAATCCAAAAGAATTAATTAAATCTAATTAATTAATCAATTAAAATTAATTAATAACTAATTAAATCAATTAATCAATTAATAATTAATAATTAAATTAATTGATTAATCAAATAATTATTTACCACTTAAAATTAATTAATTATTTAATTAATATTTAATTTCGAATTTAAAATAAATTTTTAAAATCAAAAATATTGATTTTTGATAATTTAGAAATAATTATAAACAGTTTTTGAAAATAAACTATAACTGAATATCGTTTTTGAAAATAACTAAAACTAAAATCAAGTTTTTGTAAAAGTTTAAAACAGAAATACTAATTTTGCAAGGTAGGGAAAGTTTAGGGGCTAAAGGGTAATTTCGCCACCGTCACCTTCCCCACCCCGTCGGCTCCGGCAGCGGCAGCCATTAACGCTGCCACCGAGCTCGCCGGGAAACGCTATGAGTGCCCAGAAATACGCCAGAGTTACGGGGTTTGATTTCCTTCGTCCTCAGTAACATAACCATGTGCCTCATTCGAGCAAAACCTCATTAATCCCTCCAGGAACTCCGGTTGAAATTCTCGACGCCGCCGCCAATAGCAGTTTTCGGCGACCCGAAATCGAAGGCGAAAATATAAACAAATTACATGCATCGACTGTAAATGAAACGATCTACACATCTGTAACCTTCAAATTCACCCAGAATCGACGAAAATGAAACCCCCAATTTCGATTTAAACCCTAATTTACGGAATTTATATTTCACCTATTGTTCGAATGATTTAATGGCATAAACAAAAAGAGAATAGAAATCTGAACGTTTTGGTTACTCATACTTCGAATTCTGAAATCTGCATCACCCTCAAATTTGGGTTTGATTCTCAGAATTCTTCAAGAACACCAAGAACACATATTCAAAGAATTTTCAGAGAATCAGCCCTTAATTTCTACATGATACTGAGCTCTATTTCTGAAGTATAATATACCAAATTGACCAGAAAAACATGCTCTATAACATGGAATCATCAAAACACATCAACAACATCAAGAACAAATTTTTATAATTTAATTATCAAATAATTCGAATATAATTAAATAAATAAGAAAATTACCATGATTTCTGGGAAGAAACTGATGATTGATTCAGAAAGAAGATTTCGAGAGCTTCGTTTGGATATGCTGCACGCCCGAATCGGAGTTCGATATCGCCTTCGTTCGTGTGTTTGATTCTCGGGAACGTATCGGTTTTCTAGGGTTTTCTCTGTATTTACGGTATTTTTACGGGTTGCAAATGAATAAACGAATAAAATTAAATAAGAAATATGCTATTTATATTTACGGAATATTGGTTCATTCTGGATCATTTTGGATCATTAAATTAGTTGCTTAGCCGCTAAGTAACTGCAATAACGATCCGATTTGATATCAGTTTTGGATAATTATCTCAACCGGGCTTTTTATAAAATACTCTATACGAAAATAATGTGATAATATCTCGTCTTTTGAAAATACGGGTTTCGTTGATTTATCGAAATGATTATCGTATCGAAAATTTTGCATCGGGCCGCGCACAGGTCAAACCGTAATCCGGATCGAAAAAGTCAAAACACGGAAAATGTCCGGAATTACCAGATTAGGTTAGGAAGGAGTTTTCAGAAGAGTTTTGGGTTGTAAAAACGTAAAAACGATTGAAGTCGGACGATTCCCGGCTTTATAAAATAATTTTTATAATTAATCAGAAAGTAATTAATAATTCATAAATCATTATAAAATCATCTAACATTCCAAAAATTACCAGAAAAATACCTTAATTATCTATATTTTATTCTGGACATATTAAAATTAACATACTCACATTTTATTACATACAAACATCCAAATATTATTATCAAACACCAGATAATTCACCAAAAATTCATATAATATTCACATAATAATCATATATTGATATAAATAATTATACGATATTTCCCCGGATGTTACATCCTTCCCCCCTTAAAAGGATTCTGTCCTCAGAATCACGCTAAGGAATAATACTAATACTTTTCAAGTATATAACTTTCATTTTCTCAGGTTAATCTCTCAACCTCATAATTTTTCATAACTTTAACGTATAATACCAATCTTTCCTTTATAGCCTCTCGCTAACATCATATTCTATTTGTTGCTTGCATAACTCAATTCAATTCTCCATCTCCTATATATAATGGAGCTAACCAACTCCATCTGGGTATATACATATAAATACCCTATGGATTCGCTATACAGGTAGCGGTGAAGCCAACTCAATTCTACTTATCCTGTCTATTTACTTACTTAGGAGGAACAACATAACACATCTTAATTCTCTTTTTCTTTCTAATTCTAGTAACTCGTGCCTACGTGCGTTTCCAATTGTTACTCGGTGTTGAATCTCGTCCTCATATGTTTCTTCGTTCAAATAATCTAATTTGTAATCACTTCCCATCGCATTGGAGGCTTTTTATCCGTTCCTGTAATCTTCTTCTTCATTTGTAAATGATGCACTGGAACCGGGGTGCATTGGTTTTCTGACGTTGACTATGATATTCCCCAAGTACCTTCCCTATAATTCCTCGGTCTCATTATTTTAATCACAATTCAACGGTCTGTCACTGACATTAAATCTGTAATCTGAATCAACCTTTATTTTATACGTAGGGAGCTAAATTACCTTTTTTAGCCATATACATTTAAACATCTTATGAACTCGTTATGCCTGCAACAACAGGGTCAACTCATTCGTAACCGTTCTAGCTATCTCATTACCTTGATGGACTAACTTGAGTTATACCAATCTGATTTTCTTTCTAATTTTAACAATTTGCGATTATGCACCTTCCATTTTCCTGACTGTTCAACTTTATTTCTCGCTTCTTCTTTTGTTTGGTTAATCTGGACTATAATTGTTTTTAATCGTATTCGAGAACCTTTAGTTGGTTTCTTGTACTTTCATTCCGCATCCGCCCGCTATACTACGCTCATGGCATTTAATGTTTCGAAATGTTTTGAATCTATTAAAACTAACAATTAAAAAGGCAATCTCGACCATCGCATTTAACTCACCATTTTGTAGTATTTTTCAATTTCTTTTTAATTATTAACAAGTATATCCATCGAGTGAAATCTTTTACTCTTTAAAAGGAATATTAATTTGGAATAGAATGAATCATAACTTTATTCAAAACCGAACTCTTGGTACTAATACTAATTTTTGTTGTCATATCAAATTAGATATCAATATGCACTTTGATACTAATAACATTCCATACTTAAGTCAACACCAATCATCTATATTAATACCACCTTTGATATTTAACAACAAAATAAGTATCAGTATATTTCAGGAGTCGGATCAAACATGCTCTCAATTTCTAACTTTTCCTATCCCTTTATTCATTCCTCTGCAATCTTAGTGATATTTACTCTTTCTTTTCTTCTCAAGACACCTTTCTCTGTATAGATCTTGCTTGGTTGGTAATTAACCATACTTTCGTAGCTCATAATTAATTATAACCAAAGTTCATACCTTTGAAGCTTCGAACACAGTTGTTAATCTCTCACCCTTCGCATGTATATCTTCAGGTGTTCAACTTGGTCTCCCTTAGTTCTTGAATGGGCGAGGATGTTATTAATAAATACAATTACACTATCCAATTATTCCTGGTACATTATGTTCACTTAATCTTCAACTTCCGGTGTTTTACTTCATTCCCCTATTAGTTCTGGCATAGCTGATGTTCACAACATATATCCTGGATTATCTTATAACATTTCTTTATCATTCTTTTGATTCCACTTCTTTTCTTATTTAGTTCTTCATTCTCATTACTTATTAACTCTTCTAACATAAGAATGTCTTTTTCTTGATAACATTGATGTATGTATTATTAGCTAAGTCATTTCTAAAATTAATAAAAGGCTTTTATTTATAATATTTAAATTCTTACAAATAAAATTATCGAATTTAATCGGTAGCTATTTCCTTAGCCTTGCTTAAATCATCGCAGTTCGCATTTTTGACTTTCCCTCAATTGATCAGCATTTCTTCTTCCCAAATTCACATGAATACTTTGTTAATGTACCTTAGATACTTAGATTTTACGAGCTTTCGAAAACTTTTATTCAATCGCCATTCGATATGGTTATACTTTCCGGTCCTTCCGGGAATGCTATTTCAGATAATAGAACCTCTTTGCTTTATCTTGGACCTTCAGTTCTTGAAAATATTCTTCTTACTGACATATACCAATTATTTTCTGTTTCTCTTGTTTATCGAAAATAGCATATTCAACTAGATAAAGTCTCGCACATGTCCGTGGTAACATCACGCTAATTCTACTAACGTTTGATTCCTGCTAATGCCATCACTTCCTTCAACTTGCTAACCGCTTTGATTTTGGATCTGAAAATCATGTTAGAGCTTGACTTAATCTAATTGGAATCGATCTCTATTTAGCTAACCATTAGTTGGTAAAGTTGATCAATTAACTCTTTTACCCGATCACTTAAACCAGGTGAAGACTAGCTAACTAGAATCAAAGACCAATTACATAAAGTCAATTCGATCATAACATTCTTTCTCAAGAACTGAAATCACAACCATTCGGAGTACAACTGGGAGTGAGAATATAATTCTTTATCCTTATATGTAGAGTAATCTCTGAAAATTTGGGCAGCATCTCCCCTACACCATCAACTACCAGTCGGACTTAAACTGATACCATCAATCTACCAAATCATTTACAATCATATCCATCCATATCCATCAACCAAATTCATCCATCCACCATAGTTCAGACTATGTCATTCGGATTAGTATAGGTATGATTAACTGGCATAACATATATCTTTTGAAATGAGACTTAAGGTCTTAAAATAACAAGGATTAATATACCCACTCTTTGCTCAATTCTTTCAGAATATTACAAAATTTTATTTCGCGAGTATTTTGATTTATTTATTGTCGTTACTAATTGCGTATAGTTACTCTTAAAAGTATACTGCGTCCTTCCATTGGTCACACCAATCATCTATTGTTGACGATATGCACTTAATTTCATTAACTAATTTGTCTATCTTTTAATAACCACGCACGGTTTTCATTACTATTGTCATAATCTGGTAGAACCTTAATCATTATCTCGCTACTTCTAAAAAAATTCAACGTCAAATCATCATTGCTTCATCTCTACTTATGGTTTCGCATCAAACTTCCGTCACTGACTCGGGTATAAACATTAAATTCACCATCACTTATTTACGCAAGTTAGAGAATTTCACAATCTCTTGAAGAGCACGTTCGAAGTCTGATTACATTTAAGATTTTTTTTTTCCATCTTGAATCTTCACGACAAATATCTTCTCGCGACGAAGGGATGTTTCACGTAGTAATTGCATGTCTGAGTAATTGTTCAGAATTTCCTTTATCTTTGATCGTCATCCCGATACTCGTTTTCTCCGTCTGACGTACACAACTTACTTCCTCATTTTGTAATTGATCTAATTATTACGGTTCACTAACGATTCATTTCACGTTGAGATCATCTGATTTGATGCGCGTCATGTTACCACAATCTATCGTACTGATGAGATCCTCGTAACACGAACCACTATCTGACTTGATGTCTTCGCCACGTCCATATTTGTCGGTACATATATTTTCCTTGCTCACAGATGTCCACCATTTATCGATTTGCAGTCGTATCTATGTTTGTTGTATAATTCCACGTATCACACTATTTCATTTCTTTTGAAATCATCAGAGAATAGACTCTACGCAAGAGGAGAGTGTATGAATAGGATTTTGAATGAAAAGAAGGATAAGGAATAACAATTACAATAAACAGTTGGAAGAATCTGTAAGTCAATTGAAGGAAGAAGAATGGCTGAAGATTTAGATGTGAATGAGACAACCATATTCGTACTCAAGATGGCCAGTCTTTCGTACTATATGGCATACAGTACATGATTAGGTGGCGTCCCACCCGACTCTTCATCATTTCGACAAAGCGTCATACCACAAAACTGTTTATCTCAATCAAAAATCAGTGATTTAAGGAGAGTAACAATTCAGAAGAAATACAACAAATTTTCTTTCGTCTTCACTTCATATGATTTATCCACATAAGAAACTTATTCGTATCCAAGAATCAAGAAGAACATATGCTATCATGTTAAGAAGAGGAATTTTGGTGTTGATCACCTTCCACACTTCACCTAATTTTGCCTTCAAAATCAATCGAATGAGAGATTCACAATTTAGATCACATCATAACTTTCGAAATGTCGTCTGGAAAAACCTCCACATTAAATGCTTCAATAATTTGATCATAATTGCGTCCTTGTGAAATTTATAACTACTGCTTTGGAATTCCATTTATGCCGCATAAAATAACCATTGATCACGCATTGCCTCAACTTCAAAGATCAGGATTATTATTTTTCACCAATCTTCTGGAAGAGTCTTCCATTTCCTTCAATCATCCTCGGTCCGTTCGAATCACAATTTTCGTTAAGTTTTAATAATTTCACGAATAATGTTTTAACATGTTAATTCAGTTATTGATATTATTTAAACAAAGATTACTCTCGTCTTTTACGAAAATTTTAAACCTTCTCCCTATTGGGGGGGAGAAATCTACTTAGTCCCTCGAACTAACAACACTGAGTCTATATCCATTATCTTTTTAGGTCATTTCTATTTTTAATAACAAGAACATAAATAGTAATTCGACAACCAAATTGTAAAACTTATTTTGTACAAAAATTTTCTAAAAGTTTATTAAGAAAATCCTTTTCGAAACCTCATTTTAAAATTTTGAAAATCAAATATTTAGTCGTCATCACTATATAAGTTACCTGCTATTTTTCTGATTTACCAATGAAATGTCTAATTAAAATAATGCCCATATAAGGGTCTCTCCACTTTGGTACCTCTTCCACTTTTCCTTGGATTCTGCTCGCACTTATAGTCACAGAAACTTCATTCGCCGTCATTGTATTCGCAATTCTATCGCAACGCTGATGTTTAGTACTATCTTTGACATTCCTGTCGTCGTCCTTAACGTTATGCTCACAACTACGCATGCGATTCGATGTTCTGTATGTAGATAAGGACGCATCTTCTTGCTAGTCGTACCTATACCTAGTAAGGTAAATATTGTTTTGTGCGCAGCTCCTGATAAGTGCTAAGAATCTTCTCGCAACGGTGGTGTCTTCGAAACGTGCAACATTAGTTCTTCATCAGCTTCCATCAACTGGTTGTCTTCGGCGTGGAGCTCGTCTTACTACCTAATTCTAAGTTAAATCGTACTGAAACTCACGAAGTTCTCACAAGACTCAATCGTATTTTCCTTAAAACCACATGAAAGTAGGGTAACATACCCAATCTCCGTCGACCTGTTGATTTCTTATTACTATAGAATCTGAGAACTCAATATACCTATAATGTTGTGATATTCGCCTTACACTTTCTCAGCAATCCTATCTTACCATCTCCTTATTGGATCTGCTAACCCTAATTCGTACTCAACTCAATTTATCCTTAATATGCCTAGGATCTTTCCTATCTTGTATGGCCTATCATTCCTATCTTACTCTCATCTATTCTTATTTCAGTGACCAATAACCTGTAGCTCTGATACCACCTGTAACATCCCCCAAATCCGGGGTCAAGATTTGGTATTACTAAACAATCATTACATAAAATAAAGAAATAAATAAATAACCCCTTGAATCCGGATCATTTACAGGTTATGGTATGAAACAAGAATCTAATCTTCTACAACTTACAACAACTAATATACAATTGTAAATACCTTTGAACTAACGCTCAAAACATATTCTCCTAACTTCTTCAACCTCTCGCAGCGGAGATTTCTCGATCTTCCGCTGTCTATCTAAGCTATTCATTTTTATCCTTATCTGATTCTGGCAGAAATAAGAATTGACAATGCAAGAGTGAGCCAAAAATGCCCAGCAAGTATATATCTTGAGTTTCAAACGTTAATATCAAAAGAAAACTTCCGGAAAACATCTCAAAATAAGTTTACACAATTCGATTTAATTTAAGTGTGTGAGTGAATAAATATTGGTTGTCATCAGCCTTTAACTAAAATCCAAAAATGCCAAGCAATTTCTCGATTCATCTCCTGAATCAGGGTTTTATTCGGTTTTGGAATCATAAAATCATTCGAGAGAGAATGCCGTTAATGGCGATCAACAACAAATTGGACTGGACACTAGAAACCAACATATGTACCATAACCTGCTGATCAGTCAGGATACAGTGCGGATCTATACCCAACTGCATACACCCAACCAACATATGGGGCACCCAGGCAACTATGGCCTATTAATCAATTGTCTGGCTAAAACCCAGCCCGTATAGTAACCATCCAGCCCGTAGAGTATTTTGATATCAAATCATTTTTAATTTCAAAATATCCCAAATTAGGGTTCGCAAATTATCCGAACGAATGGTTATTTGCTCAAGAGAACAATCGAACTATAGGTACAATAATGAAAAGAACTGGCATAATATGAGTAATTGCAGCAAAACATAAAACAGTTAACTATTCAGAACTTAGAATAGGAGCGAATAAATATTTGCAGTATTTAAGGAGAAAGGTTAGGAATACTTGCCTCAATTGAGAATCCCTCTGATCTTTAACTAGTTGCCATATCACTCAGTCCTGTCGCCTCTGCACTATCCTTGACGAGCTACTTGATCTTTCTTATCATTTACCTTCTTAGGTTATCTTTATTCCGAATCCACTCGTTTCAGTATTACACGCAATCAGGCTTTAATTCTACCATCTCTATCTGGCTTTGAACGTCTCATACTATATGCATATATCACAAATAATACTATTCAATGAACTGACAATATATAATTGACTAGTCTATACACTTATCCCTATCGTCTACCCGCCCGATAATAATATATAAGAATCACATCTCATTCAGATAATATTCAAAAGACATGCTGACTCATAATTTGCATAATACGTACACATAGGGAAGGTAATCATATTATCCAGATAACACATAATCATGTAATTCATGTAGCACATAAGTTGAATCGTCAAAATATAGGTCTCGATATGTTTAGAGTTGAAATTGGATCAAAAAGAATATTTTATCAATCAATTATTGACTCGGAATGATCCCTACAACAAACGTCATTTAGATACGAAGGAATTTAGGTCTCGAAATTATTTTTAATAGAAGCAAAAATATTTTTCTGAGTCTAGAAGCGTTCGTTTCGTATCAGACGAACGAACGGTTAATTTATTATGAATTTTCGAACATTTTTCGAAATTAAAACGGTCTCCGAATCATTTACTAATAAAATAATAGGGTTCGAATACCTAAATATGACTTTAAAATAATTTTATAATAATTATCGAGCCTTTGAAAATAATTTAAAATAATATTTTAAAGTTCAAAACTATTTTCAGATTTTTAAATCCAAAAGAATTATTTAAATCTAATTAATTAATCAATTAAAATTAATTAATAACTAATTAAATCAATTAATTAATTAATAATTAATAATTAATAATTAAATTAATTGATTAATCAAATAATTATTTACCACTTAAAATTAATTAATTATTTAATTAATATTTAATTTCGAATTTAAAATAAATTTTTAAAATCAAAAATATTGATTTTTGATAATTTAGAAATAATTATAAACAGTTTTTGAAAATAAACTATAACTGAATATCGTTTTTGAAAATAACTAAAACTAAAATCAAGTTTTTGTAAAAGTTTAAAACAGAAATACTAATTTTGCAAGGTAGGGAAAGTTTAGGGGCTAAAGGGTAATTTCGCCACCATCACCTTCCCCACCCCGTCGGCTCCGGCAGCGGCAGCCATTAACACTGCCACCGAGCTCGCCGGGAAACGCTATGAGTGCCCAGAAATACGCCAGAGTTACGGGGCTTGATTTCCTTCGTCCTCAGTAATATAACCATGTGCCTTATTCGAGCGAAACCTCATTAATCCCTCCAGGAACTCCGGTTGAAATTCTCGACGCCGCCGCCAATAGCAGTTTCCGGCGACCTGAAATCGAAGGCGAAAATGTAAACAAATTACATGCATCGACTGTAAATGAAACGATCTACATATCTGTAACCTTCAAATTCACCCAGAATCGACGAAAATGAAACCCCCAATTTTGATTTAAACCCTAATTTACGGAATTTATATTTCACCTATTGTTCGAATGATTTAATGGCATAAACAGAAAGAGAATAGAAATCTGAACGTTTTGGTTACTCATACTTCGAATTCTGAAATCTGCATCACCCTCAAATTTGGGTTTGATTCTCAGAATTCTTCAAGAACACCAAGAACACATATTCAAAGAATTTTGAGAGAATCAGCCCTTAATTTCTACATGATACTGAGCTCTATTTCTGAAGTATAATATACCAAATTAACCAGAAAAACATGCTCTATAACATGGAATCATCAAAACACATCAACAACATCAAGAACAAATTTTCATAATTTAATTATCAAATAATTCGAATATAATTAAATAAATAAGAAAATTACCATGATTTCTGGGAAGAAACTGATGATTGATTCAGAAAGAAGATTTCGAGAGCTTCGTTTTGATATGCTGCATGCCCGAATCGGAGTTCGATATCACCTTCGTTCGTGTGTTTGATTCTCGGGAACGTATCGGTTTTCTAGGATTTTCTCTGTATTTACGGTATTTTTACGGGTTGCAAATAAATAAACGAATAAAATTAAATAAGAAATAAGCTATTTATATTTACGGAATATTGGTTCGTTCTGGATCGTTTTGGATCATTAAATTAGTTGGTTAGCCGCTAAGTAACTGCAATAACGATCCGATTTGATATCAGTTTTGGATAATTATCTCAACCTGGATTTTTATAAAATACTCTATACGAAAATAATGTGATAATATCTCGTCTTTTGAAAATACGGGTTTCGTTGATTTATCGAAATGATTATCGTATCGAAAATTTTGCACTGGGCCGCGCACAGGTCAAACCGTAATCCGGATCGAAAAAGTTGAAACACGGAAAATGTCCGGAATTACCAGATTAGGTTAGGAAGGAGTTTTCGGAAGAGTTTCGGGTTGTAAAAACGTAAAAACGATTGAAGTCGGACGATTCCCGGCTTTATAAAATAATTTTTATATTTAATCAGAAAATAAGTAATAATTCATAAATCGTTATAAAATCATCTAACATTCCAAAAATTACCAGAAAAATACCTTAATTATCTATATTTTTTTCTGGACATATTAAAATTAACATACTCACATTTTATTACATACAAACATCCAAATATTATTATCAAACACCAGATAATTCACCAAAAATTCATATAATATTCACATAATAATCATATATTGATATAAATAATTATACGATATTTCCCCGGATGTTACACTAACTATCTACACTCTACCTGTTCAGGAAACTCAAAGCTTTCTTCACAATAAACTATCCACCATATAAGAAAGGTGGAAATTTTAATATAAACTTGACAAAGCTATCAAAACCTGAAAAATAGGCTTCATGACAGCCTCTGGCACATTACGTGATTGAAAACAAGTGTTGGGAAATATATCCTCTAACAGATACCTCTTTTCGAGAGATGTCAAAAGAAGTTATAGAAAGAGAAGGTATTTCCAAGGTCTTAATACTTATCTTCTATTTGAACTCTTCTGTTGACTCATCATTCGATTCTAGACACTTCTTCATGTTCTAAAGATGTAACACCCTCCAGACCCGGGGTATAAGTCTGGGGGTTACTAGCTAATCACCAAACCTGTAAAACCTGAATAACAATAATAATGAAATATATCTAAACCCCTTTCACACTAACCAGGATCTTTTGAGGTTGAATTATGAAAACAAGAACCACTAACTACTTTATTACAAACCAAGTTCAAAATCTTACAAACCCTCTTTATTAAAAACCATTGTCTAACCAGTTTTAAACTAAGTTCATCTTTATTCAAACACACACACTAACTATCTACACTCCACCTGTTCAGGCAACTTAAAGCTTTCTTCCTGGATTGGAATCAACACCTTGGGTATGAGAGGGTCCTGCGGCTTGACTCGCTTCTTTCCTACTCGAACTTTAATAACTCAAGTAACATAATACAAACTTTATTGAAACAATAAACTCTGTTACAGTATGGAATTGTTACCTCTCAGTGATGAACAAATATCACGAGAGTTGCTAGGGTTACAATGAATACTATTTTTGATAATAATAACACTTATAGTGTAAACCCTATGTCTATGTTTATATACTACACAGTTACAAGATAATTGCTAATTGATATGGAATATAATTCTGCTTCCTAAAATATATCAATCAGATATCTTTTCTTCCAAGTATTCTATTCTTCATAGAATTCCTTCTTCATGCATATCTCTTCTTATGTTTGTCTCGATCTTCTTTCCTTTAATCAGCTGATGTCCTTATCTGAACGTCCTTCAATACTTAAGTTTTGATAATTATCTCCTGATAATATAAGTACTGATATCCTTAAGTCCTGACTTCCAGTAAGTACTGATTTATCCTGTTTAAGTAAGATCTGAAAACTAAACATAAATCATATTAGCCATGACATTATCAAATATATCTAACAATCTCCCCCAACTTGTAAATTAACATAATATACAAGTTTAACAATTTGAAAGATTGCAGCCCTGAGATCATTAATCTTAGCTTTTCTTATATCCTAATCCAGTCTGATCAAATATACCTTATCAGACTCAAGATTGAATTCCACGGCCCTGTAACCCAGAAAGGTAGTTATAATCTTAGCAGTGTTGGGCTTCATTTCAACTATATCACCCTTGTGATCTCTGTACTTTGGAAGATATGTGCTGTCAGACTTAACAGAATACAGCCTTTTCTGTCTCTGAATCTGATCCTTCAAATAGTTTGCAGCACTTTTTGTTAATTTGTCATTCACTTGAAGTAAGAATAGTACATGCTCCAGTTCTTCAAAATACTTCAATGGAATGGCATTTTGACTTATATAATAAACCCTACCCTCTGTCATGAAGTACAACAAGATGTGTTCTTTCAAGTAGGTATGGTAAACCATTTGTACAGATTCCAGTTGATTCAATCTCTCAGGGGTTGCTCCAATACCTGGTTCACTTAAGGAAGTTGGATCATTGGTAGTGTTCTGTATTCTTCTTTCATTAGCACTTCCCAATCCAGTTTTATCTCTTGCTTCCTTTCCAGTAACCACTCTTGCTTCAAAACCACTTGCAGCAGTCTTCAAAGGTTGAGTCTGTTTTGCTTTAGTGAATCCTGGTAGGAGTTTCTTTGATTTATCTTCTGATATCAAGTTAATGTGAGCTATGTCAAAGGTTACTTGCTTCTTCGAAATATCAGAACTTACTGTCACTTGACTCTGAACAACTTGAGCCATGTCAGAGGTTGTCTTAAAAACTTTTCTTGAAGTTAGAGCAAGATCATCTTTTTCATCAGTAATTTCTTCATTCACAGGAGGCACATAAACCTTGATAGGTTCACCAACTTTTTCTTTACCCTTGGATCTTGGATCTATCTGCGGTTGTGTTTTAGCCATTGTTGCTTCAGTATTTTTCCTTTCTTTTATCACAATGCCTTTGGGTTTTGGAAGTGTCTTTTTACTAGAAGCTTCAGATTTAGACTTGACTTTTTCTGATTTAAGTCTGGCTTCTTCTTCCATTAAACTCTCCAAGTCCATTCTTGGATTTTCCTGAAGAAATAACTGTCTTGACATTTCTTCATCAAGATCTAAAAGTTCATCAGAACTTATCCTTTTACCAGTAGCAGAACTAATTCTTTTTCCAGTATCAGAACTTGTCCTGTATGAGAGACCTCTACCTTGACTATGACCTCTACCCATTCCAGAGTTTCCTTGATCATCCTTTTCATCATCCTTCCCCTTCAGTGTCTTATCAGTTTTGCATTTAGACTTAATTACTTTCTCCCCCTTTTTGGCATCAGCAGGTAAGAGAAGAGAGACAAGCAATTCCACTGAGGCTTGGATTTCATTAAGTTGAGATTGCTGAGAAGCTTGATTTTTCAGAATATTATCAATCTGAGATTGTTGTTTCTCTTGAGTCTTCTCAATATAAGCAACTCTGTCAAAGGTAGGTTGGAAGAATTTTTTCTTGTCAATCTTCTGAACTTGTTCTTGCTTCATTAATTCTTCCCGTAATTGATGTAACTCTGCATGAGTAGTTGAATGAAGACCTTGTAAATTTTTAGTACTCAATGCAGTGACTCTAAGCTGTGTTTTGAAATCATCAGTATTTAACATCTCATCAGCTTTTGTCAAGTGCTCAGCCAGATGCTGTGCAGATGGAGCACAGGTAGCTGAGTTCCATTCCTTAGTCCACTCCTGTCCTGCAGGAGTTTCACTCCAAGGCACTGGTGCTTCTCTGGTAACAAACTTCTTAACAAGTTTAGATTTAACAATAGTTTGTTGAGGTGCATGTCCTGAAGGACCTGCTTCATCAGCATCTGCATTTGGAGCAGCATCACCAGTATCTCCAGCATTTGCAGCATCAGAACTTTCAGAATCAGCATCTTCTGATAAAACAACAGTATGAGAAATAATTGAGGCTTCAGCATCATCCTCTAAGTGCTGATCTGGATCTAAGTTCTGATCAACATCCATATCCTGATGTTCACCTATATTCTGATCATCATCATCTAGATGCAGAGAATGTGTAGTAGATAATTCTGGAGTTTGAGCAGCATCAGTAACAGGTGTTGTTGATGGATTAGTTGTTGTTGGAGCTTCTAAGTAAAGTATTTCGGCCACAACCAGGTTCTGGATATCAATTTCAGCACTTGTTCCTGGATCAACAGGAGATACAGACTTTAGAACAGGAGACACAGATGGTGTGTTGGCCTTTTCAGTAGTAGCTTCCTGAGTTGGAGTTGATGGAGAAGCAGTGGCTTTAGCAGATTCTGGTTCTTGTGAGATCAGAGATTCCTAATCTCCTTCCTTAGTTGCTGCTTCCTCATCATCTGAAACTGGCCTTTTTGCTCTCTGTTTCTTGTATCTCTTTGAAGATGAGGATTCCTTGGGAGTTTCATAAGAGGTCATTTTTCTAAGCCTTTTGAGAAGCTTAGATCCCCCAAATCCAGAATCCTTCTGAGAATGAACTTTCTCAGCTTCTTTATCAACAGGTTCCGAAGTAGGAACCTATTCCTCACTATCAGATTCATCTCTCAAAACAATCCTCCTTCTCTTCTGAGGTGTTTGAGGAACAGTCTTTGTCCTCTTAGGCTTAGAAGATGAAGGCTTCACAGTAGGTGCTGAGGATGAAGGTTGAGCTGTCTGTGAAGTGGAGAGATATGATTTGAGATATGTCCTGAGGGTAGGTTGAGTAGTATGAGTGGTATGTTCTGATGGTTGTTGTGGTGTTTGAGAAGTGGTGGTTGGTTGGACATCAGGATAAACAGATCTGTAGGTGTCAGGATCAGCATTTACTAAGATCTGTTTTACAGATTGAGGAATCTGTAAAGGTCTAACCACCTTTTTCTTAACATCAGCATTTACCAAATCATTAAAGGCTCGTTTTGCAATTTTGAATGGTGAAATTAAGGTACTGGCTAGTTGAGGGGGATTAGTACAGCAAAAGTTATATTTAAGTTGACAGAATCTAGCAAAATAAACTACATTTCTATCTTCTGTCATCCTATCCCCTATGAAACCTATCACAGCATTTGCAAAATCGAAATGAGTTTGGTTAATGATTGCATACCCGATGTGCTGACTCATTATAGGGATTGCATCAAAGTTGGAACACTTATTCCCAAAAGCTTTAGTGATGCAGTCGAAGAAGAAACTCCATTCCTTTCTGATATGAGCCCGTTTCAACTGCCCAAGCTTAGCCAAACTCTGCTCATACCCCAAACTGGCCATTAACTCCTGAAGAGCTGATTCCTCCGGGGTTGAAAAAGTACATCCTTCTGGTAAATGGAGGGCCTTGCGAATTGTACCAGGAGTTACCACATGTGTAGAATCATCCACTTTGAAAACAATACTGGGAGTACCATGTGTACCACCATTATCAAAGTGCCCAGTCCGCCAAAACGTCAGAACTTGTTGGCTCGAAAAGACTGAAGGCTGGGTCAATGCATACCCAATTTCACTGTGTGCAAGAAGATCTTGCACAGAATGCAACTCAGATGGAGCTTCAGCATGATCGAGAATTGCAGCATAGTTGTTTGGAACAAATTTAGCTCCATCAATGATCAAATCCTTAGGTGCCATGAGAAAAATCGAGATTTAAAAGTGCCTGTTAGGTGTTTGATAAAATGTCTGTATGAAAAACCAACATCAGGAGATGAAAGAGAGTAAAAGCAAAGAAAGAGAGATAAGGTGAAAAAGTAAATAAAAGATTCTATAATCTTCTCTCTCTCTTACTTATACTTGTAAAAAAATATAACCATTGGACACCTGTCAGACATGCAGTAATAATGAATAGTTCATGGGCACGGGAAAACAGTAATCATTACTTACCCACTTGCAGTTTTTCAAGGAAAAACCGTTCCACTTACCCAGTAATTCCATTAATCAAGGTAAATTAGTTTTAATTCAAAATTGAAATTGTTCCCACTTATTCAATTATTTTTCACTGCAAATATTCTGGAAAAAAAATCGAGTGTGTATGACCAAAATAAATCAAGTGAACAAGTACTGATAATGTAAAATCAGAACTTAATTTAAATCATAATATGAAATGGTCATCAGAATATGAATATTTATCAGGATTTATCAATACATTACAGAACATCTCAGAGACAAGAACTTGCAAAAAAGGAATTTCATTAATATATTAAGAGAATACATTCATGAAATTTAAATTACATCAGAACTTTTATAATATTGTCCTAAGCTGCTAAACCTAACGTTAACAACCTTTGTCCTAGCTCAAGAAGCAGGGCAAGGCTGACGATGAAGAAAAACAGGAAGAAGAAAATAAATCATTTCTTCTTCCTACTCTCGACAAACAGAATAGCGAGTCTGATGATTCGCTCTTGCTGACGGAGAGCTTCCAACCTTTCCTCCTCCAATCGCTCCAGATGGCGATGGTAATCCATGTAGAAGAATAGGAGGTGGGTGAGTACCTTCTTGGGAACTGAGTCCCATATCTCATCAGGAATGGCAGTGAAGTGCCATTCCTGCTGCCAGGCTTCACAGCTCAGCTCCATGTTGAATGTTTCATAGTTCAAAAACATGTTATAATTGACCATGGTGTTTTTGATATAAAGAGAATGAAGGTGAGTTTTTGAGAAAAGAGTTGATGTGAAGTGGTTGTTTATATAGGCAAAAGAATGCCAGGAGACGCAAGGAAATTTAATGCTAACATGTAGAGTTAATTCTACCTCGTCTCCCTAGACTGGGAAGACGAAAAACAGTCATTGGAAGTGTAAGTCAGGGTTTAATGCGCACAAGTAACAAGTAAACATTACTGTACATGTACATGAACCACTATCCCTAATGATATTGACTGTTAATATTCTACCCAAACATATTCTGATTTAAAAAGAGACTGTTTTTAGATTTTATCCACAAATAAGTCAAGTAAAGGTTCAGATTTTAATATCAGAACTTAGACTTATATCAGAACTTAACAGTTATCAGAACATGATTTCTTAACTCGAAAAATGAATGCCTATCTTAGTAAGTCCTCACATAAATTCTGATATAGATTCTTCAGAACTTAATCATCAGAACGTGCAATCAGAACTTGTCCTCAGAATTTGTGCAATATGACACATAAACTGTTCATCTAAAATAACATAGATTACCACAGTAATTTTCATCATTCATATGGAGTGTTTAGTGTGTGCATTAAGCTAAATATCAGACAAAGAGTAAAGTCTGATTCACTTCAGTACATCTTAGAAATAAGGCATAACTAAAACTTTACTAAAAATTTGTCATTATTCTGAAACCTACTATTGAATGAGTTCATGCTTGAGTCCATCTCAACTATTTTGTGCTAATTTTGTGCATCTTTTTAAATTCCATTTTACAGTGGCTTCTCAGTGTAAGTGAGTCACGACTGCTTATCAGAATTTATGCTATTATCAGAGTATTTCTCCAGTAACCATAGAGTGTGAAAAGTCACCAAGAAAATATTTTGCTTTTCTGATGCATATTTACTTAATAACAGCAATGCACTTGGGTCATTCCTTCCACATTTTTTACTCTAGATCTCAAAGGAGTACCTGATTTTAATCCTTGATTCTTTGCTTTTTCTTTTGATAAGAGAGGTTTTTCAGCACTTAGGACATTCAACAGATTTACTAGCATCAGAACTTAACAGATGAGAAGAATTATTCTAGTTTGTGACTTAGTAATAAGATAGACAAAGTAAACTCAACTAAGCTCAATATCAGAATTTGCTTGTGTCAATAGATTTCCACAGAAATAATTACTTCTAACATGGGATCCCTAGTTTATTAAAGACTACTTGGTCAGCATCTAGCACAGGTATCGTCATAGGATTGAATAGTTACATAAACAGATATATCACTATCAGAGTTTAGAAAGTTACATCAGACAACAGTCAGTACTTAAGCAAGTTTTCAATTAAGCATAGAATACACAAAGAGGATAATTTCTATAAATACTGATCATAAAGTCTGATGCATCAGAACAAAACTAAGCAGATTTAGAAAAAGAACCTGAAACCATTCCAAGTTCATTTACCAATCTTGTAAAAGTAGCTTCACACAATGGTTTGGTAAAGATATCTGCTAGTTGTTGATCTGTTGGAACAAAGTGCAATTCCACTGTACCTTCATCCACATGTTCCCTGATGAAGTGGTACCTGATGCTGATGTGCTTTGTCATTGAGTGTTGAACTGGATTACCTGTCATAGCAATAGCACTTTGATTATCACAGTAAATAGGGATTTTGAAATATGTTAACCCATAATCCAGTAACTGATTCTTCATCCAAAGAATCTGTGCACAACATCTTCTTGCAGCAATGTACTCTGCTTCTGCAGTTGATGTGGAAATTGACTTTTGTTTCTTGCTAAACCAAGAAACCAATATGCCTCCAAGAAATTGGAAGCTTCCACTTGTGCTTTTCCTGTCAATTTTGCAACCTGCAAAATCTGCATCTGAGTAACCTATTAGTTTAAAATCTGATTCTCTGGGATACCACAATCCCAGATTAGTTGTTCCCTTAAGATACTTGAATATTCTTTTTAAAGCTGTTAAGTGAGGTTCTCTTGGATCTGCTTGAAATCTTGCACAAAGACAGGTAGCATACATGATATCAGGTCTACTAGTAGTTAGATAGAGTAGAGATCCCATACCTTTGTAATCAGTAATATCTACTGATTTACCAGTATCCTTATCCAGTTTTGTTGCAGTGGCCATGGGAGTGGATGCACTTGAACAATCTTGCATTCCAAATTTCTTCAACAAGTTTCTGGTGTACTTAGTTTGACAAATAAAAGTGCCTTCTTCATTCTGCTTGACTTGAAGGCCCATAAAATAGCTAAGTTCCCCCATCATACTCATCTGATACCTTGACTGCATCAGTTTGGCAAAATTCCTGCAAAGTCTGTCATTTGTAGACCCAAAAATGATATCATCAACATAAATCTGGACCAGAAGTAAGTTTTTTTCATGGTTGAGGTAGAACAGCATTTTGTCTATAGTTCCTCTGTTAAATCCACTTTCCAGAAGAAACTGAGCTAAAGTCTCATACCATGCTCTAGGAGCTTGCTTAAGTCCATAAAGTGCTTTATCAAGCCTGTAGACATAATCTGGATATTTGGAATCTACAAAACCTGGAGGTTGTTCAACATATACTTCTTCCTCCAATTCTCCATTGAGAAAAGCACTTTTCACATCCATTTGAAAGACAGTAAACTTTTTGTGAGCAGCATAAGCCAAAAATATCCTTATGGCTTCCAATCTAGCAACTGGTGCAAATGTTTCATCATAATCAATTCCCTCCTGTTGAGAATATCCTTTTGCAACCAGCCTTGCCTTATTCCTTGTAATTATGCCATCACTATCAGTTTTATTTCTGAATACCCACTTTGTACCAACAACAGATCTATTCTTTGGTCTTGGCATTAGGGTCCAGACTTTGTTTCTTTCAAATTCATTTAACTCTTCCTGCATTGCTTGCACCCAATCAGAATCTTGAAGAGCTTCTTCCACTTTCTTTGGCTCAGTCTGAGAAAGAAAAGAATTGTAAAGACATTCATTTGAAGCACCTATTCTAGTTCTGACACCTGCATCAGGATTTCCAATTATCAAATCAGGTGTATGTGATTTAGTCCACTTCCTTGCAGATGGAAGGTTTTCTCTAGAACTGGATGCTCCCTCATGATCCATGCCGTCTTCATTTTCATTTTCTGATGCTCCCCCTGAAACTGTGCTCTCTGAGTTGGATTCTTCAGAATTTAGATTTTCAGTACTGTCAGAACTTGGCTTATCAGAACTTGACGAATCAGAACTTGAAGAGCCAGATGTATGTTTTTATGCTTCTTGAGATATGGTAAGATCTTGAGTATGCTCCCCCTGCATAGGTGCATCTTCCTTTGGCGTAGTCACCACAGTTTCAATAACATCAGAGTTTAATCCATCAGAGTTTGCAGTATCAGGACTTATATTGTCAGGATTTTTAGTATCAGAATTTGAGTCTTCATTTTCAAATCTCAACTGATCATGATCAATAAAATCTTCAAGTCCAGTTATCTTCTTATCATCAAAAGAGACATTGATAGATTCCATGACCACTCTTGTTCTTAAGTTATAGACTCTGAAGGCTTTTGTGGAAAGTGGATATCCAACAAAGATTCCTTCATCAGCTTTTAAATCAAATTTAGATAGCTGTTCAGGATGAGTCTTAAGAACAAAACACTTGCATCCAAATACATGAAAATATTTCAGATTTGGCTTCTTTTTCTTCACCATCTCATATGGTGTCTTTCCTTGCTTGTTAATGAGTGTTGCATTTTGAGTAAAACAAGCAGTCTGCACAGCTTCAGCCCAAAAATAGGTTGGAAGCTTTGCTTCATCAAGCATTATACGTGCAGCTTCAATGAGAGTTCTATTCTTCCTTTCAACAACTCCATTTTGCTGTCGAGTTCCAGGAGCAGAGAATTCATGCTTGATCCATGGTTTTTGCAGAACTCTTCCATTATCAAATTCTTGAACTCAGTGCCATTATCACTCCTTATTGTCTTCACGGAATCTTTGACCAATTTATCCAGTTGTTTGACATGATCAATCAAGATAGATGCAGTTTCACTTTTTGTGTACAAGAAATACACCCATGTGTATCTGGTGAACTCATCCACTATGACCAAAGCATATTTCTTCTTTGCAATAGACATGACATTTACTGGACCAAATAGATCAACATGTAGTAGGTGATAAGGCTCAAGAATTGATGATTCAGTCTTGCTCTTGAATGAGGATTTTCTTTGTTTAGCCTTCTAACAAGAATCATAAAGGCCATCAGGAGCAAATACTGACTTTGGCAGTCCTCTCACAAGATCTTTCTTGACCAACTCATTTATATTGTTGAAATTTAAATGAAAGAGTTTCTTGTGCCAATTCCAGCTTTCTTTAATTGATGTTCTACTCATCAGGCAGATTGCAGAACCATCAGTAATTGTTGAAAGCTTGGCTTCATAGATGTTACCACGCCTGTATCCTTTTAGAACAACTTTGCCTGTAGATTTACTCACAATTTCACAGTGTTCTTCAAAGAAATCAATATGATAACCTCTGTCACAAATTTGACTTATACTCAGCAGATTGTGTTTAAGTCCTGAGACCAGAGCTACTTCTTTAATGATGACATTCCCAAGATTGATATTGCCATATCCCAATGGTTTTCCAATGTTGACATCTCCATAAGAAACACTTGGGCCAGCTTTCTCCACAAAGTATGATAGCAGGGCTTTATTTCCAGTCATATGTCCTGAACATCCACTGTCCAGAACTAGGATGTTTTTCCTGTTGCCCTGCAATCACAAAGATCACTAATGATTAGTTTTAAGGATCCATACTTGATTGGATCCTTTGGCCTTATTAAGTTTGTTAACATTTGCAGCGGATTTAGTATCAGAGTTTATGTTAACATTTTTCTTATCAGAATTTACACTATCAGACTTTGAATCAGAATTTACACTAGAAGGAACAATGGAAACTTTCTTTAAAGAAGGTTTTATTTAATAATAATCATAGTACAAACTATGATATTCCTTACAAGTATAAATGGAATGCCATATACTACCATAATGAAAACAAGGATTTTGTGGCTTATATCTAACAGACTGACTCTTAACTCCTGACTTTGAAGGTAAGGAGTTTATGTTCTTATTCTTCCTGCAAAAAGAGGCCAGATGGTTAGAACTTCCACAGTTATGACACATTTTCCTAGGAGCTTTAGGAACAGGTTTATAATCATTGCTTTTATTCACACCTTCCTTTCCATTTCTATTTTTCCTAGGTGATTTTACCTTCTTTGCATTCTTAACATCTTTCAGCTTATGCTTAAGCTGCTTCTTAGTCATTAAGCCTATGTTTACTTCAGCTGTCTTATCCTGTTTTAGTTTGTCAGAAGTTAATTCCTTTTTAACTTCTGATTTCTCATTATCAGACTTTACAACTACAAACTTAACAGGTTTTAACTTTGTCTTTTGCTTAACAACAACAGGCTTAATATCTACAGTTCCTTTATCATTCTTATCCTCTCCATAACCTAAGCCCTCTTTCCAGTTTTCACTACTTAACAAATTCTGAGTTGTTCTGCCAGAGTTAGTCCAAGTCCTGATAACCTCTCTTTCCTTTTCTAACTCAGTTTTTAGAGATTCATTCATTTTTATCACTTCATCCCTAACATAAAAAGCATCATCTCTATCTTTCTGAGTTTGATGGAACATAACTAACTCCTTTTCTAAGAAATCATTTCTTTTCTTAAAAGCAAGATTTTCAGAAGTTAATCTTTCACATGTTAGAGTTTGATCTCTATAACTAACAAATATGGTTTTAAGATATCTTCTCAACTCATTAATATCATCAGTATGAAAGGCATAAGTGGTTTGAGGTACCTTTGATTCAGCAGCTTCAGAACTGCTTTCAGCACTTGCCTTATCAGTATTTGCCATCAAAGCATAATTCTCCTCACTTTCAGAATCTGAGGTGTTTGACCAGCTTTTCTTCTTTGTGACAAGAGCCTTGCCTTTGTCACTCTTCACTTTCTTGCAATCAGGAGATATGTGGCCTTTTTCACCATAGTTGTAGCATTTGACATTTGTATAATCTCCTCTGTCAGACTTTCCTCCTCTGCTCTCAGATCTTCTGAAATTCTTCTTATCAGAACTTGTGCCTTTCCTGGAAAACTTCTTTCCCTTCCTGAACTTTCTGTATGCAATCTTTGTGATCCCTTTCACCATAAGAGCACACAGCTTCATCATCTCTTCATCAGCATCCGTCTCAGGCAGGCTTTCAGATTCTGAGTCATCATCACTTTCAGAACATGATGACTCGGTATCAGACTTTGTGAAAAGAGCTTTACCCTTGTCTTTCCTTGAGGTAGGTGCTTTGGGGGATTCTTCTTCAGCTTTAAGAGCAACTGTTCTTGACTTTCCTCCTTTCCTCTTGCTTCTTTGTTCCATCTCAAGTTCATGAGTCTTGAGCATTCCATAGATTTCATCAAGAGTTGTTTCATCAAGATTGTAGTTGTCTCTTATTGTTGTTGCCTTTAAATCCCAGCATTCAGGAAGAGCTAACAGGAATTTAAGGTTTGAATCTTCAAGATCATACTCCTTATCAACCAGTGACAGATCATTCAAGAGTTTGACAAATCTATCATATAAATCAGTCAATGACTCATTAGTCTTTGAGTCAAAGTGTTCATACTGTTAAGTGAGTATTGTCTTCATGTTCTTCTTAATCGTATCAGTTCCCTGACACCTTATTTCCAGGGCATCCCATATCTCCTTTGCAGTCTTGCAGTTTATTAACCTGTTTGACATTACATTATCAATGGCACTATGCAGTAAGTTTCGTACCTTAGCATCCCTAGCAATTGATGCGATATCTTCAGCAGTATAATCACTCTTCTCCTTTGGTACCGTCTTTGCTGCTTCACCTGCAACTGCAACCGCGAGCTTGATTGGTTTGTGAGGTCCTTCCTTCATTCTATCAAGATATTCTGGATCTGTTGCTTCCAGAAACATGGTCATCCTCACCTTCCATATGGGATATTCAGATGGTCTCAATATGGGAACTCTGATGGTCTCATATCGATTTTGAATTTGTGTCTTCGGAGGTTTTTCAGTTTTGGTGGGCTTAGTTGGAGTCTCTGTGTTAGACATGATTGTGTTTGGATCTTAAACTGTTTGTGTGTTAACAGATAGGCTCTGATACCACTTGTTAGGTCACACACACACTGTAGAGGGGGCGAATACAGTGTAAAGTACAATCAAATCGAACTTTAATACCTCAAGTAACAGAAAACAAACTTTATTGAAATAATAAACTCTGTTATAGTATGGAACTATTACCTCTCAGTGATGAACAAATATCACGAGAGCTGCTAGGGTTACAATGAATACTATTTTCGATAATAATAACACTTATAGTGTAAACCCTATGTCTGTGTTTATATACTACACAGTTACAAGATAATTGCTAATTGATATGGAATATAATTCTGCTTCCTAAAATATATCAATCAGATATCTTTTCTTCCAAGTATTCTATTCTTCATAGAATTCCTTCTTCATGCATATCTCTTCATATGTTTATCTCGATCTTCTTTCCTTTTATCAGCTGTTGTCCTATCTTCTGATGATTATCTCCTGATAATATAAGTACTGATATCCTTAAGTCCTGACTTCCAGTAAGTACTGATTTATCATGTTTAAGTAAGATCTGAAAACTAAATATAAATCATATTAGCCATGACATTATCAAATATATCTAACAACAAGTCTGCACTATATAAACAGTATTAAAGCAATTTGAATGAATCGGTAATCTGGTTACATCTACAAAGATATAACCCTGCAAGAAAAGAACGAAGGCCATTATTGGCGAATACAAATGAACTAAACTGGACACAAGTTCGCACATATACCTTGCTGATCAGCCAGGATACAGTGCAGATCTATATCTCAATATAGATCTAGTCGGGTACCCAGGCTCTACGACCCATATCAAGGATCCGGTTATGTCCCGGTCCTTAGTTACAAATATAAACTTAATCCCAAACATCACTATCCAGTCCATGGAGGAGTAATCGGAACAATCGGTATGCTTTGATATATTCTAATCACCAGAATATACCAATGTGTATGTGTAACTATTGGAATATGAATAGGAAATTCAAAGTAAAAGGAGAAATCAAGAATCGAAATGAAATATCAACAAGAGAATAGCAATTGTGTAACAGTGTTTATGAATAAGAATCAAAAGAGTTCAAGTTTTATAAGAATCTGAAGAAACGTCACTATTCTAAAATTAGAATAGGGGAAACAACTTGCCTTCCACACGATTTACTCCAAGTAATTCACCTTCGTCTATCACCGGCTCAATCCACCTTGCTGGCTTTGCTTCTATCAAAGAAATAGACTGATTTAGTCATCTCGTATCTCAATCATGTCTCAATCCGACTTCACGTAGCTCCTATTGTCTACCCATATGCGTATCATTGACTCGTATATTATTTATTAACAAGCAAGACTCGATTAACCACATAATACAGATAAGCACATAAGCCACATAATCATTTTTAGGTTTAAAATAATTTTTAGAATCAAAATCAACTCGTTGTTCGCTTAACTTATCATTTTTAATGAAAATAAATCATTTTTCTGAGTTAAAGGGCTTTCGTTTCGCTCGAATCGGACAAACGGTTCAATTAATATCAATTAAACACAGATAAATCAATTTATTATTCAATATAAATAATTATTACTAATTATTAAACCCTAAAAATATTTTTAAATAATTATTTAGGAAAAATCAGAATTAAAAATGATTTTTCTACAATTTTTAGAATTAAAATGAATTTATTATGATTTATTAAAAATTATTTGATTAATTATCAAAATAATCAATAATTATTAAATAATTAATAAATAATTAAGAAAATAATTAAATCTAATTTTTAGAAAATATTTCAAAATTATTTATAATATAAATCAATTAATTAATCAATTTATAAAATAAATAAAACTGAATTTTATAATTAATAAAAAATAAAAATAAAAATTACTTTCCGGAAACATTTGTCAGAATCCAATCTCTGACAATATTGGATCAAAACCGGGTAATCCAATCGGGTCAAAATCTGGGTCGTGAAGAACACGCCGGATTTTGCCGGGAAACCGGCCACCAGAATAGATTCTGACGAACCAAATTCAGGCCAAAAACGGAATCGTTTGGTTCGTTTTTAAGCTGGTATCAACTCCAAATCATTCAGGCAAAATATTCCCGGCCATAACATCTCAGAATAACCCTCAGGTCATCTTTTCCGATCAAATCGACTCAAACTCCGGCGAAGCATCGATTTTCTTTCTTTATACATGAGACTTCGAGGTTGAAACTCCTGTAACGTCTGGGAAATTACGTCAGTATTATATCATATTTATAATAAATTATGTGTGTTAATGTGTCATTTATGTGGAATTATCTGTCAAACCTTATTGCTATGTGTTACGTGCATTCTGTGTCGTTCTGGTATTTTTAAGATATTTTTCAAATATTTTATTTCGGATTCATAGTTTTCATTTCAAACGTTTTACGACACGAACCGTGATTTTAAAGTAGGTATTTCAAATAGAATAATGGGCCTTATTTTTCATCAAACGGCTTTTACCATCGCATTATTCTGAACATCTAGGCATTTTATAAATTTTCTCGTTTTGCGAAAAATAACTTTTCCGGGCCCCATTGGGTGTTAAAAACCCCACAAAAATCACATTTTATTTTTATAAAATTATAGGACTTTTATTTATACCATTTCTTTGTATTTTCGCATTATTCACAATTTTTGGGAAATTTTGGCATATATATTGTATATATAAAATATATATAAATTAAATTTTAATACTCAAAAATTAAAAAATTAGGGGCCTCTTAATTTTAAAAAGTGTAGAATTAGGGCCTTAATTTTATTTAGGAGTATTAATTTCACTACTATAAATAGCCTAATTTTTATTTAATTAATCATAATTAATAATTAAAAATCAGAAATTCTTTGAAACCGGGTCGGGATTTCCAGAATCGGGTCGAGAATCAAACTGTGATTTCCAGCTGATTTCTGCATCAAATCATGTGATTCAAGTACTCAAATTGAAGGTTTCGATCTGTTCTTTCTGTTTCTTGCATCAATTTCATGTTTTAATGCGTTGTTTTTTATTTTTGATTTTTAGGGTTTATACTCGAATTAGGACTTTTTGATTCTAGGGTTATTATGATGTTTTGATGATTGATATAGCTTTGTTAGATGATTTACAGTCGATTCATGGTATTTAATTGAACAAACGATGTCTGTATAGTGATTCACGATTATTTGGGTTTATACCGAATTTTCAAATTATGACTCGATGATTTCTGTGAATATTTGGTTCCTGATATGTTAGGGCTTTGATTGTATGTGTTCTTAGCTTTGATTTGCACTATAAATCATCAAGTTTCATGTACAGAATCAAAAGATAGGATTTTGGCCGGAAAGTTGAGTCGGTTTGATCGGAGATTGTTATTCAGGGATGGTTTGGATCGTTTTTCAGTTGAATGAAGTTGGGGAAGTAATTTGGAATGATTTGGGATCAAAAACGGTACCAAACGGTGCTCGTTTGGCCAGGAACAGAGGTCGCCGGAGTCCGGGAAACCCACCGGAATCTGGGAATTTTCCGTGAGTTCATCCCTGACCCGGGATGTTCTTGATGACCCGGTTGCAACCCGATTTGCAACCCGGGTTTGATCTGTTTTTGTCAGGAATTGTTGTCTGACAAATGTTTTTGCAAATTATTTTTGTTTTAATTATAAAATCAGTTTTATTTATTTTATAAATTGATTAATTAATTATTTAATTAATTGATTTATATTATAAATAATTCTGAAATATTTTCTAAAAATCAAATTTAATTATTTTCTTAATTATTTATTATTTATTTATTATTTATAATTACTTAAAAATGACTAATTATTTTGATAATTAATCAAATAATTTTCAATAAATCATAATAAATACATTTTAATTCCAAAAATTATAGAAAAATCATTTTTAGTTTTGATTTTTCTTAAACAATTATTTAAAAATTATTTTAGGGTTAAAAAAAATTTGTAATAATTAATTATACTGGATAATAAATTGAATTATCAGTGTTTAATCGATATTAAATAGACCGTTAGTCCGATTCTTGCGAAACGAAAGCCCTTTGACTCAGAAAAATGAATTCTTTTCATTAAAAATAATATCAGAGCCTAATTTCTTCTAAAAATTAGTTGACATTGTTACTTGTTTGGTTACCAGTCGAAGTACTTGCCGAGACAAGTCCGAAAAATTTCGAAACATAGGAAACGAGTCAGATAATGATCAGTTAAGCGATCAGCGAGTCGATTTTGATTCTAAAAATTATTTTTAATTATAAAAATGATTATGTGCTTATATGTATTATGTGGTTAATCGAGTCTTACTTGCTAATATATAATATACGAGTCAGTCATAAGCGCATGGGTGGACAAGAGGAACGATGTGAAGTCGATTCAAGACGTAATTGAAGTACAAAATGACTAAATCAGTCTATTTCTCTAACAGAAGCTAAGCCAGCAAGGCAGGTTGAGCTGGTAATAGACGAAGGTGACATATTTACAGTGAGTCACGCAGAAGGCACATTTTTCCCCTATTTTAATTTCAAAGTAGTGATATTTCTTTTGATGCTTATCACGCTTGCACTCTTTTGATTCTTGTTCATAAACACTGGTACACACTTACTATTCTTTTGTTCATATTTCATTTCGATTCTTGATTTCTCTATTTCCTTGGATTCTTGATTCATATTCCATTTGTTACACACTTATATTGATATATTCTGGTGATTAGAATATATCAAAGCATACCAATTATTCCGGTTGTTATGCAATGGACTGGATAATGATGTTTTGGGAATTAAGTGTGTCTTAATCCTGAGGACCGGGATATGACTGGTGCCTCGAGATGGGCCGTAGTGCCTGGGTACCCGACTGGATCTATATATGGAGATATAGATCTGCATTATATTCTAACTGATCAGCAGGATATAGATGCGAACTTGTGTCCAGTTTAGTTCATTTATACTCGCCAGTAATGGCCTTCTTTCTATCTTCGTTGGGTTATATCTTTGCAGATATACCCGGGTTACCGATTCATTTAAATTACTTTAACATTGTTTATATTTTGCGGATTTGTTGAGCAATTTTTGGCTCACCCTTTTTGTTGTTATTCACCTTATTGTTTTCAGTTAAGAAGGAATATGAAACCCATCTGGACTCGAGTAGTAAAGTAGCGGGTCAAGCCTCGGGATCCTCTCATACCCAAGGTGTTGATCCCAATCCAGGAAGAAAGCTTTGAGTTGCCTGAACAGGTGGAGTGTAGATAGTTAGTGTGTGTGTGTTTGAATAAAAGATGAAATTAGTTTAAAACTGGTTAGACAATGGTTTGTAATAAAGAGAGTTTGTGAGATTTTGGATTTGGTTTGTAATAAAGTAATTAGTGGTTCTTGTTTTTATACTATAATCTAAAATGATCCTGGTTAGTGTTAAAGGGGTTTAGATTCATTTCTTTATTATTTGTTAATCAGATTGTACAGGTTTGGTGATTAGCTAGTAACCCCTAGACTTATACCCCGGGTCTGGAGGGCGTTACAGGTTTGGCATCAGAGCTGTAGGTTTGGTCCCTAAAAACAAGAACATTAGGGGAAGTATGTCCGTGACAGAATATGAAGCCAAATTTACTGAGTTGGCTAGGTTTGTTCCAGAACAGGTTGATACTGAAGAAAAATTAGTTCAAAGGTTTCAAGAAGGATTACGACCATGGATCCATGGACAAGTGGCAGTTTTTGAGTTAACAACGTATACTGCAGTAGTCCAGAAACCCTTGATTATTGAAGGGGAAAGCGAAAGATCTCAAAAGAATAGAGGACATTGAAGTTCCAAGACCGCTCCAGTAGGAAGCCGGGATTTCAAGCCCGGGCAAATTTGAATTTTAAAAGGATAGGACCAGGTACCCAGAAAACAGGTAATCGTTTCCAAACCCCCAGCCAGCAGGGAATTGTTAGAGTCCCAGTGTCGTACTGCAAAATATGTAATCAAAAACATACCAGCATATGTATTAAAATGGATGTGATGTGTTATAGATATAAGCAGAAAGGGCATTATTCTAACGACTGTCCAATGGGAAGAACAACGGAAATTACTTTCTTCTAGTGTGGAAAGAAAGGGCATATCGTTAGAAATTGCAAAGGACCAGCCATGGCAGCTAGGATTCCAAGAGTGTTGGCATTACCTCCTCCACCGCCACCTAATCAACCCAGAGCAAGAACTTTCAACATGATAATGAAAGAAGCAATGCAGAGTCTGAGTGTAATCGCAGGTACGGTTTTGGTGAATTCCGTAAGTTCAAAAGTATTAATTGATTCTGGAGCTACTCGTTCATTTATTTTTGAAGAATTTCTTGATAAGTTACATTGTGAAATTGAATGGTTGGGCGAGACGTTAATTATAAAATTAGCGAATGATGACCAAGTTCCAGTAGATCGAGTATGTCCTGCGTGTGATATAGAAATAGCTGGACATCATTTTTCCGTAGACTTGATTCCTTTCAAGTTAGGAGAGTTTGACGTCATTTTGGGAATGGATTGGTTAGCTTGTCATAATGCTCAGATCGATTGTGCGAACAAGAAAGTCAAATTACGAATTGTGGAAAATCCAACGGTAATGTTCAAAGGCGAAAAACAACGGAAGAAATTTCTGATTGCGATGCAGACCAAACGATTGCTTCGACAGGGATGTGAGATGTACATGGCTTACGTGTTAGATACGGAGAAAGGAAGTCCCAAAACAGAAGACATTCCAGTTGTATGTGAATTTCCGAATGTCTTTCCAGACGAGCTTCCAGGGTTACCTCCAGATCGAGATATTGAGTTCACGATTGATCTAGCACCAGGTACCGAACCAGTTTCGAAAGCTCCATATCGAATGGCTCCAGTTGAGATAAAGGAATTGTCAACGCAACTGCAAGATCTTCTAGACCGAGGCATCATAAGACCTACTGTATCCCCATGGGGTGCACCGGTATTGTTCGTGAAGAAGAAAGATGGCGGCATGCAATTATGCATTGATTATCGAGAATTGAATAAGCTCACTATCAAGAACAAGTATCCTTTACCAAGAATTGACGATTTGTTTGATCAGCTAAAAGGAGCCACATGGTTTTCAAAGATAGATTTGCGATCGGGCTATCATCAATTGAAGATTAAAGCTGAAGATATTCCCAAGACTGCGTTCCGTACGAGATATGGACATTACGAGTTTCTCGTAATGGCATTCGGTTTGACAAATGCGCCAGCAGCATTCATGGATCTGATGAACAGAGTATTCAAGAAATATTTGGATAAATTCTTGATTGTATTTATTGATGACATCTTGATTTACTCAAAGACGAAGAAGAGCATGCTGAGCACTTGAGGATAACTTTGGAAATTCTAAGGAGAGAGCAACTATACGCAAAATTCTCGAAATATGAATTCTGGTTGAAAGAAGTACAATTTCTAGGACACATCATTAGTAATAAAGGTATTCAATTCGATCCGGCGAAGATTGAAGTTGTGTTGAATTGGGAAAGACCAAAGACAACAACAGAAGTTCGAAGTTTCTTGGGATTGGCAGGATATTATAGAAGATTTGTCAAAGATTTTGTGAAAATAGCAACGCCATTGACCAGGTTAACTCGGAAAAGTGACAAGTTCGTATGGGATGACAAATGTGAAGAAAGTTTCCAAGAGCTGAAGAATCGGTTGGTAACCGCAGCGGTACTCGTATTACCAGACGAGCATGGGAATTTTGTCATTTACAGTGATGTTTCATATCATGGATTAGGATGTGTACTGATGCAGCACGATAACGTCATTGCATATGCTTCGAGACAGCTCAAACCTCATGAACAGAAATATCTTACGCATGATTTGGAATTAGCAGCGATAGTATTTGCGTTGAAACTTTGTAGACATTATCTCTACGGTGAAAAATGCGAAATCTACACAGATCATAAAAGTCTGAAGTATATCTTTACACAAAAGGAACTAAATATGAGACAACGCCGATGGCTAGAATTGATTAAAGATTACGATGTTACGATCAGTTATCATCCAGGGAAAGTAAATGTTGTAGCAGATGCGCTAAGCCGGAAAGAAATATTGAATTTGTTAACTTTATGCGAAGAATTAGCCAAGGAATTTGACAAGCTGGAAATCAAAATTCGTGTTCCCAATGAATCTACTGAGGCTATCTATGCTGTGACTTTTCAACCAGAATTACTAGAGAAGATTCGCCGTTGTCTAGAAGAAGTGATGAGTCAAGATGACGACTTAACGGGAGAAGAAATTATAACTTAGAAGGATAACGAAGGATAACGAAGGAATCCTACATTTTGCATCAAGAATCTGGATCCTTAACATGGCAGAATTGAAAGAAGAAATGTTTCGAGATGCGCACAGTTCGAAGTATTCCATTCATCCCGGAAGTACAAAAATGTACCGAGATCTGAAGGAAAACTTTTGGTGGCCAAATATGAAAAAGGAGATAGCAGAATGGGTAAGTAAATGCTACACATGCCAATGAGTTAAAGCGGAACATCAACGTCCGAGCGGATTACTGCAACCATTAGATATTCTAGAATGGAAATGGGAACATCTGGCGATGAATTTTGTGGTAGGACTTCCAAAGACTAAAGCTAATTATGATGCGATATGGGTAATCATTGACAGACTAATGAATTCGGTACATTTTCTACCGATTAACGAAAGATTTTCACTCGGCAAGCTAGTGCACTTGTATCTCAAAGAAATTGTGATGCGACATGGAGTTCCAATATCTATCGTGTCTGATCGAGATCCCCGTTTCAACTCAAGATTTTGGAGACAATTTCAAGAATGTCTTGGAACTAAACTAAATATGAGTACCGCTTATCATCCACAAACTGATGGGTAAAGCGAAAGAACTATCCAAACAATTGAAGACATGTTACGAGTTTGTGCAATTGATTTCGAAGGATGAGCATTTACCTTTGGTTGAATTTTCTTACAACAACATCTATCACGCAAGCATTGGAATGCCACCGTACAAAGCGTTATATGGAAGAAAATGCAGATCACCAGTATATTGGGATGAAGTTGGAGAACGTAAGATTTTGGGTCCAGAATTAATCCAACAGACTAAAGAAAAAATAGAACTTATTCGAAAACGATTGGATGCAGCACAAAACAGGCAACACAAATATGCAGATCAAGTAAGGAAGGATATAAACTACCAGGAAGGAGAACATGTGTTACTCAAAATATTGCCATGAAAAGGATTAACCAGATTCGGCAACAAGGGAAAATTGAAACCACGATACGTCGGACCATTTGAAATTTTGAAGAAAGTGGGAAAAGTTGCATACGAATTAGCTTTACCGCCTCATATGCAATATATTCACAATGTGTTCCACGTGTCGATGCTTAAGCGATATAATCCTGATTCTTGGCATATAATCGAGTATGAACCGGTAGATATCCAACCTGATTTGTCTTTTGTAGAATAGCCTATAAGAATTTTAGATCGGCGAGAGAAAGTGTTGAGAAATAAGTCTTTATCTTTAGTGCGAATGTTGTGGAGAAACCCTATGGTTAAAGAATCAACTTGGAAACTTGAGAGTGAAATGCTAGAGAAATATCCTCATTTGTCTTCATAGCGAGATTCTGAGGACAGAATCCTATTAAGGGGGGAAGGATGTAACGTCTGGGAAATTACGTCTGTATTATATCATATTTATAATAAATTATGTGTGTTAATGTGTCATTTATGTGGAATTATCTGTCAAACCTTATTGCTATGTGTTACGTGCATTCTGTGCCGTTTTGGTATTTTTAAGATATTTTTCAAATATTTTATTTTGCATTCATAGTTTTTATTTCAAACGTTTTACGACCCGAACCATGATTTTAAAGTAGGTATTTCAAATAAAATAATGGGCCTTATTTTTCATCAAACGGCTTTTACCATCGCATTATTCTGAACATCTAAGCATTTTATAAATTTTCTCATTTTGCGAAAAATAACTTTTCCGGGCCCCATTGGGTGTTAAAAACCCCATAAAAATCACATTTTTATTTTTATAAAATTATAGGACTTTTATTTATACCATTTCTTTGTATTTTTGCACTATTCACAATTTTTGGGAAATTTTGGCATATATATTGTATATATAAAATATTTATAAATTAAATTTTAATACTCAAAAATTATAAAATTAGGGGCCTATTAATTTTAAAAAGTGTAGAATTAGGGTCTTAATTTTATTTAGGAGTATTAATTTCACTACTATAAATAGCCTAATTTTTATTTAATTAATCATAATTAATAATTAAAAATTATTGTTAATTATTAATTATGATTAATTAAATAATAATTAGGCTATTTATATCAGTAAAATTAATACTCCTAGTTAAATTTAAGGCCCTAATTCTACATCTATTAAAATTAATTGGCCCCTAATTTTATAATTTTTTAGTATTAGAATTTGATTTTTAAATATTTTATATATACAAATATATGTCAATATTTCCCAAAAATTGTGAATAATGCAAAAATACTGATAGGGATAAATAAATTATGATTGTATAATTAAATACTGCATTAATTGTACAATCTGTGGACTGCTAGGCCCAATAAAAAGATATATGATACTCAGACCAGAAAGGTTAAGCCTGATGGACCAGATCAGGCCTGATGGAATAAAAAAGGCCCAAAAGCCCTGATTATTAATTAATTTCATAATTAATTAATAAGGGAAAAATCAGATGTTGAGAAGAGTCCCGATAAGGATATAAATCCTTAGAGATTAGCCTCAAGGGGACCTAAAAGGATAAGGAATCAGTTTCCTACTATCTAGGACTCCAAAGTCCATTCTAATTATGAGACTTGCCCACCAAGTCTCCTATACCAAGTCCAATTCAAGGACTCCCAACATCTATATAAGGGGCCTCACCCCACAAATCAGAACTACGTTTTTTGGCTTGATTCTCTAATTCACAGAGATACGTAGGCATCTCGTAAAGGCAGAATTAAGCTACGAAACACGAGAGCAGCCATTAAAGGCCTTGAGCTCTCGAATCTTGGTAATAAATACAGCAAATAATAACCATAGTTTTTATAAGTCATATGTCATAGCCTATTTGTATATTCGAGGATTCAACTCAACTCAAATAAGAATGTAATAAGTAAATAGTGGATCGACCGTCAGAGAGATCTCGCAAAGTAATATCTGTCAAAGGATTCAGAAACAAGGTTCATCTATAGACTTGAGGAGTTAATTCACTGGAAGAAGTTCAAGAAGTTGATCATGCCTCAGTGATATAAATCAAGATCGTGGATTTAATCAAGTGACAGAGATCTCGTCAGAGTATCATTTATTACAAGGATTTAATCTGAAGAAAATCAGAGTATCAAAGTCAAGACATGAAGAAACGTCACAGAAGTTAGTCACTCATGAACCAGACAGTACATCGAGTGTCAACGTTGAAGTGGTGGAATTGATTCATAATTTCAATGATTTTCAGAAGATATTCAGAAGATTGGTTGCTGCTCAGGATTAGTATTAATTCTCTATTAATTAATTAAGTCATATAATTTAATTAAGAAAATAAATTATATCTGCAAAGATTAATTTATTGAAATTAATAGTCATACCTAGACTATTTCACTTATTGTGAATGGACTTTGGAGTCCTAGATAGTTCTAAGGATTGTGTGACAATAATCAACAATTTCTGAATAAGTGTGTTTCGCTCCATCTCATTCAATCCTAGACTACTCATAAAAATATGAGCCGGCTACTAGCCATTTGACGCCTAGCCTTACAACAACTAGCAATGAAATCCAAGTTTTTCTCCAGATAAAAAAAATCAGTGTTTTTACGTCATTACGAGAATATCACAAATTCTAAATATAACCAAGTGATTAAATCTCAACAACAAACAAGTATGATCATGATCTAGATCAAAAGCAACCCTATAAGACTTTGTGAAAATATTTGTTTCTGGCATGCAAATTAATTCATTAAGACTTAAACATCCCTCTATTCGTCATCACCACACTGAAATCAACATCAACTTATCAAATATCATAGTTTATCTTAAGGGATCATGCTAAATATGCATGCAAATGCAACTATATGAAATCACATAAAAACAAACAAATATATCCTAAATGAACAATCATACAAAAATATGAATAAACTACAACTAAACATACAATATGAATCTATATGAATCTATATGGACACACACTACTAATCCTTACATTAATTTATTGCTAATTGTATGTCTTGTGCTTTTAATATGATGTATGCTTATTTTAATGGTAAGCATGTGTCTAATGATAAGACTACTCCTCGTCAGCATGTGAATAACAAGAAGCATAATAGGTCTAAGACTGCCAGTCCTTCTAAGGCTAAAAAGGAGACATTTGTGCCTAAGCTTAAACAGAAATTTGTTAAGGCTGTTTACAAGGTCAAATGTTCAGTCATTGAGAAAGTTGAGACAATTAAGATTAAAAATGTTGTTTTGCCTGACAAAGAACAGTTCTACAAGTATGCCGGGCCCAACCAAGTTTGGGTTCCGAAGAAGGGTTAATCCATTTGTGTTGCAGGGCATTAAAACAGGTGAAACCGGAAGTGTGGATTCTTGACAATGGATCATCAAGACATATGACCGGAGATAGAGCCCTGCTATCAAATGTGGATTGAGAAAGCTGGCCCCCTGATTACCTTTGGAGATAACAGCAAAGGTTTATCTGAGGGATATGGCTGTTTGCAAGCTGGGAATGTTATCATTGTAATTTTGTATATTGTGCTAGGTTATTATCAGGAAGCAGTATCTAACATATAGCACCAGTGACGAGACTTGAGAATATTATGACATATCAGACACCTGCTGCACATTACACTTGGAATTGTACTCTAGTAAGATGTGTACAAGTGTACTCCAGTTTGGTGAGTCAAAAGAGGAAGTCAGTGCACCACAGTTCATGGACTTTGCAGCTGCAGATCTATTGGACTATGCAATCTCTTCTTCACAATCTCACTTTAGGTTGGTATGAACTAGTATACTGCTCAAGCAATCGTCAAAGGACATGGTATGGCACTCTAACAGAAGTTGTAATTTTATATGAACTAGTAGAGTCGTCATATTTATAACTATTTTATCACTAGGCACAATCATATTGTTTTATATGTGCAGTGGTATATTGATTATGCAACATAACAATTAGTATCTAAAGTACTTGACAAGTATCGGTCAATGATATCTTGTTAACATTATGTTGCAGATATTTGTAAGCTTTTGACATGAATGAGAATTACTTAGACTTTACCCTAAGTGATCAATGTTTTATCAAAAACTCATTCATATTGAAAAACAAAATCAAACTTCTTTCTACATTAGTGATTTCTTATTTCATGTAAAATCTTTTAAAATCACTATTGTAAATCATTTTCTCTCTATTACCATATGTTCTGTGTTACAGGTTCAGTCTCCAATAACTTTCTTTCATTGACAGTCATGAGGTTGAAAACCCACAACATCTATCCCAGACTGTAAAGACAAACACAAAAACAGAACCAACCAACACTCTCTTACCACTAAATATAGTATGAATGAGCGTGAGGGAGATAGTGCCTAGTGCACCACATAAGGAAGGTTCTGTAGTCAACCCAGTAGCTCTGTCTCCTACATAGATGAGTAGTATTTAAACCGAGACAACTGCTAGCCCCCATACATCTTCTCAAAAAGATGTAATGGCTGAAAAGGCACAAAAACAGTTACTAGATTCATTCTCTCAACAGGGTGAGTCTATTGAATTTTGCCTGTCGGCCAAGGTATCCGATGTAGTGTCACCACTTCAAATATAATCAATTCTTGATGCACAAGGAGAGGTTACACACACAAAGGATGAGTTGACGGAAACAAGAGTTTCGACCATTTTAAGGTCAGATTCGATTGTTTAAGGTTCGTTAATGGACCAATTGCCTTTACAGGTGTTAGGAGAGGATACTGATCCAAAAGCCATATGTCAGTGGTCATTATCTACCTCCCCAGGCTTAAATCCCCTGGATGCATCTGCGGATAGTGGATCTGACATAGGTACAGATCGGCAACTTGTTGACAATGATTCAGATATTACCTGATGAGTCACAAGGAAATGTCTTCACAGACATTAGAAGGGAACCTTGATCTTTATGCTAAATTCTTTGGATCATTGTTTACCTTCCCAGAATTCAAATCTGGAACCCTAAAAGGGAAACTAGCAACTTGTAAATTATGACTCAGATTCATCTGACGAGTTTAACAAGGATGGGGATTTGTGAACTCCCATTGCACCACCTGTGACCTCCTTAAGGATGGCTAAGGTGATTTTTCTTGCAGGTACAGCTGGATTATGGAGCTATGAGAGAAGAGTGATACACTTGTGAGAATGAGTGTAAACACGAGTGGAGAGAATAGTGAAACACATGTGAGGTACACTAAAACACAATCACACACTCACAGTGAGGAAGAAAGAGAAACTACTTGTTATTTCTTTTCCAACCAAGTGAAATATGAGAACTCCTTCAGACGACGGCATACATTCCTTCTTTAAGGGGGAGATAAAAGCTTAAGTAATAGTTTGGAGGATTCCTCAACTAAGGGGGAGAAATAGCAGGGAGGAAGAAAAAGATCCTAAAAATGTACACTACACCACACCATTGTTGTTTCTAACTACGGATCCTATTGTACGGGAGAGGTGGTAAACACAAGGTGATTTCCTAGTAAGGGAAGAAGCTGTTAGGGGAGTACCATTGGTTTTTATCTGCGGATCCTATTGTACGGGAGAGGTGGTAAACGAAGGTGATCTTCTTTAATCAGTTGATTCTCATAGGGGGAGAAGCAAGAGATATAGGCTTCTCAACAGGAAATGTGGTTGTACAAATGAAGATGGAACTACTTGAAGATATGTTCAGTCTAGAGGAACATCTACTTGGAATCTGGAAAATGTTAAATCTAGTCCAGAACTTTTCTACTATTTACTTTGCATGTATGTTTATATCTTTTTGTTATTTGTTAGTTGAGTTATCCTCTAGGTATTTGTGTGTTATTGTCTAACAAACAAATAGGGGGAGATTGTAAGTCATATGTCATAGCCTATTTGTATATTCGAGGATTCAACTCAACTCAAATAAGAATGTAATAAGTAAATAGTGGATCGACCGTCAGAGAGATCTCGCAAAGTAATATCTGTCAAAGGATTCAGAAACAAGGTTCATCTACAGACTTGAGGAGTTAATTCACTGGAAGAAGTTCAAGAAGTTGATCATGCCTTAGTGATATAAATCAAGATCGTGGATTTAATCAAGTGACAGAGATCTCGTCAGAGTATCATTTATTACAAGGATTTAATCTGAAGAAAATCAGAGTATCAAAGTCAAGACATGAAGAAACGTCACGAAAGTTAGTCACTCATGAACCATACAGTACATCGAGTGTCAACGTTGAAGTGGTGGAATTGATTCATAATTTCAATGATTTTCAGAAGATATTCAGAAGATTGGTTGCTGCTCAGGATTAGTATTAATTCTCTATTAATTAATTAAGTCATATAATTTAATTAAGAAAATAAATTATATCTGCAAAGATTAATTTATTGATTAATTAAATTAATTGATTAATTAATTCTGAATTAATATCTAGAATTTTCAGAATTTTTAATTGGTTAAAATCTGTTTTAATTCCAAAAAGACAACTGATTGTATTAGTATGACAATCGGTATGACAATCAATAGTCATACCGAAAGTCATGCTAATTCAGTTGATTGTCTTACCAGAATTATTATTAGATTAAAATCACTTATTAATTCAGCAAAAATAATCTGCTTGAACTACTATGACAATCGGTATGACAATTGATTGTCATACCGAAAGTCTTGCTAGTTCATTCTGATTGTCTTGCTAGTTCTAAGGATAGTCCTACCGATTGTCTTGCTGAGCTCAGGATTGTCTTGCCAGGTCAATTCTATTCTGTTGATTAAAAAGAAGCAGCAAGCAGCAGTTCACTACAACTCAATCATCCAACAAACAAAAAAAAACAAGAACACAGCAGCCACAGCAAATATTTCATTTTTCATCTGCTTATTTCAAAGATCAATTTCTAGATTGCAAAGTTAAATCCAATCAACTAGAAATCTTTATCTTGTTCTTGTGTAACAATCTAGCGGATCAAAATCCCTAGAACTTAATCTCAAATCGCGTTTAGCATTTGATTCTAATTATTGCAAAAATAGAAAAAGTTCATGTCGAATTTATTCTAGATTTGTGATAATTGATTTGAGATTAATACCTTGTAATCGATACAGTTGTTGTAACACCTTTCAAGTTTAATAATATTTTTATTTAACTTGAATTTTGTTTCACATTTTTTATTCCGCATTTATTCGATTATTTAGTACTGTTTGTATTCAACCCCCCCTTCTACAAACACATTGGGACCTAACAATTGGTATCAGAGCCTTCTGATTAACGAACAAATCAAGATCCTAGACTTTTGTGATTTTTGAACTCCTTGAATTTTTATTTATTCAAAAATTCATAATGACTTCACATAAAGTTGGAACCGTTAAAATTCTACAATTTGATAAAGAGAATTATATCATGTGGAAGAAGAAGATGCTATTATTTTTACAAGTTGCAAATCCCAAATATTCAAACTTGTTAAAGAAGGGTATAAAAACTCCAATGGTTATTGAACCGGAGGTAATAATAGATGGTGTGGTGACTACTGAAGCTAGAACCTATCCAAAAGAGCCTGAAGATTTTACTCCTGCTGAGAAGGAAGAAGCCTCCTTGGATGCCAGCCTTCAATTAATATTAATTGATTCCCTTGATCCCTTGATGAACAGACATGTGATGAACTGTAAAAAATTCCAAACACATGTGGGAAACTATTGAGGTGATTAATGAAGGCACAGAGGAAGTTAGGGAGAACAAGTTGGAAATCCTAACCTCTGAATATGAACATTTCAAATCAAATCCAGGAGAAGGAATTACTGAAGTGTTTGAGAGGTACAATGCGTTGATCAACAACCTGAACATCAATGGAAAGTATTATTCAATCAGGGAGGTCAACAAAAAGTTCCTTTTAACACTGTCAGCTCATCTTGAACATAGAATCACTGCCATTAGAGAAGCTAGAGATCTGAGTGAGATTTCTTTGGACAGGCTCTATGGAGTGTTAAAAACCTATGAGTTGGAGCAGATTCAACAGAAGGAAGTCTACGGGAAGGATAGAATGGTCAGCACATCTACTGCACTTGTAGCTGAAGGTCAACAACAACAACAATCTCAACAGTTAGAAAGAATGGTACAGTTTTCCAAGGGTGAGGAAAATGAGTTAGTAGCAGAATATGATCCTCCTACTACGAATCAATCAAGTGATGATTTTTATTCCTTGGAAGAGCTGGAGCAATTGGAAGATGAATCAATGGCCCAAATTGTCAAGAGATTCTCCCATGTCAGATTCAGGAGGAATCCTAAGCTTAAGTACAAGTCCAACTACAACAAATTCCAGAAAGGTGGATCTTCATCCTCTAACACCAGCAGTGGTGGGTACAAAACAGGGATGGTTGATCGAAGCACCATTAGATGCTATAACTGCAATGAGTTGGGACACTTTGCCACAGAATGTAGGAAGCCAAAGCAAGTAAGAAAGAACTCTGAAAGGGCTTATCTGGCAAAGGGAAGAAGCTGGGATGATACTGACAGTGAAGATGAAGATGAAGGAAATCTTGCTCTTATGGCTATTGATGGAAAAGCTTCATCGTCAAGAATAGAGGTAAAACTTTCTGATGCTGAAATGGTTTATCATCTAAGAGGTAACTTAGATTGTGCACGTCGTGATAATGAACTGTTAAGTTTAAAGATCACAGACCTTGAGAAAGAGGTCAATGAATTAAGACTTGTGCATATTAATCAAGACAAATTAAAAGAACAGGTATCTTTTCTAGAGAATAGAGTTGACTGTTATAGAAAACTCGAAACTATTCTCAAAGACAAGATCACCGGTCTTGAGACTAAGGTTAGAGCCTACTTCAATTCTTGTTCGAAGGCTAAAGAGTTCTACAGTAAGCAAGCTGTTAATCAAACATCTGGAATAGGATATGATTACAATGCTGCTATTGGAGAATTAGGCATAAACTCCCCTCCTCATGTCTGTGCTAAAGGGAGGGAAGTACCACATGTGCTTAAGGGTGTTGATGAACCCCTCTATAAAGCATCAATTGCTGAACCATTTGATGCGACCTCTTCTGTTATTCAAGAAGAAATACGTGCTGAGGATCATGCTTATGAGAAGATTGTTTCCAAGTCAAGTGAGTCGAAAGTTCCAGTCAAAGTTGTGAAAGCAACTGAGACTAACTCAGACACACATGAGTTGGATAACAATAATGCCATGTCTACCATGCATAAATTACCTGCTGTTAATCACTCTCATAAAGCATGTGGTGTTGCTAATTGTATGTCTTGTGCTTTTAATATGATGTATGCTTATTTTAATGGTAAGCATGTGTCTAATGATAAGACTACTCCTCGTCAGCATGTGAATAACAAGAAGCATGATAGGTCTAAGACTGCCAGTCCTTCTAAGGCTAGAAAGGAGACATTTGTGCCTAAGCTTAAACAGAAATTTGTTAAGGCTGTTTACAAGGTCAAATGTTCAGTCATTGAGAAAGTTGAGACAATTAAGATTAAAAATGTTGTTTTGCCTGACAAAGGACAGTTCTACAAGTATGCCGGGCCCAACCAAGTTTGGGTTCCGAAGAAGGGTTAATCCATTTGTGTTGCAGGGCATTAAAACAGGTGAAACCGGAAGTGTGGATTCTTGACAATGGATCATCAAGACATATGACCGGAGATAGAGCCCTGCTATCAAATGTGGATTGAAAAAGCTGGCCCCCTGATTACCTTTGGAGATAACAGCAAAGGTTTATCTGAGGGATATGGCTATTTGCAAGCTGGGAATGTTATCATTGTAATTTTGTATATTGTGCTAGGTTATTATCAGGAAGCAGTATCTAACATATAGCACCAGTGACGAGACTTGAGAATATTACGACATATCAGACACCTGCTGCACATTACACTTGGAATTGTACTCTAGTAAGATGTGTACAAGTGTACTCCTGTTTGGTGAGTCAAAAGAGGAAGTCAGTGCACCACAGTTCATGGACTTTGCAGCTGCAGATCTATTGGACTATGCAATCTCTTCTTCACAATCTCACTTTAGGTTGGTATGAACTAGTATACTGCTCAAGCAATCGTCAAATGACATGGTATGGCACTCTAACAGAAGTTGTAATTTTATATGAACTAGTAGAGTCGTCATATTTATAACTATTTTATCACTAGGCACAATCATATTGTTTTATATGTGCAGTGGTATATTAATTATGCAACATAACAATTAGTATCTAAAGTACTTGACAAGTATCGGTCAATGATATCTTGTTAACATTATGTTGCAGATATTTGTAAGCTTTTGACATGAATGAGAATTACTTAGACTTTACCCTAAGTGATCAATGTTTTATCAAAAACTCATTCATATTGAAAAACAAAATCAAACTTCTTTCTACATTAGTGATTTCTTATTTCATGTAAAATCTTTTGAAATCACTATTGTAAATCATTTTCTCTCTATTACCATATGTTCTGTGTTACAGGTTCAGTCTCCAATAACTTTCTTTCATTGACAGTCATGAGGTTGAAAACCCACAACATCTATCCCAGACTGTAAAGACAAACACAAAAATAGAACCAACCAACACTCTCTTACCACTAAATATAGTATGAATGAGCGTGAGGGAGATAGTGCCTAGTGCACCACATAAGGAAGGTTCTGTAGTCAACCCAGTAGCTCTGTCTCCTACATAGATGAGTAGTATTTAAACCGAGACAACTGCTAGCCCCCATACATCTTCTCAAAAAGATGTAATGGCTGAAAAGGCACAAAAACAGTTACTAGATTCATTCTCTCAACAGGGTGAGTCTATTGAATTTTGCCTGTCGGCCAAGGTATCCGATGTAGTGTCACCACTTCAAATATAATCAATTCTTGATGCACAAGGAGAGGTTACACACACAAAGGATGAGTTGACGGAAACAAGAGTTTCGACCATTTTAAGGTCAGATTCGATTGTTTAAGGTTCGTTAATGGACCAATTGCCTTTACAGGTGTTAGGAGAGGATACTGATCCAAAAGCCATATGTCAGTGGTCATTATCTACCTCCCCATGCTTAAATCCCCTGGATGCATCTGCGGATAGTGGATCTGACATAGGTGCAGATTGGCAACTTGTTGACAATGATTCAGATATTACCTGATGAGTCACAAGGAAATGTCTTCACAGACATTAGAAGGGAACCTTGATCTTTATGCTAAATTCTTTGGATCATTGTTTACCTTCCCAGAATTCAAATCTGGAACCCTAAAAGGGAAACTAGCAACTTGTAAATTATGACTCAGATTCATCTGACGAGTTTAACAAGGATGGGGATTTGTGAACTCCCATTGCACCACCTGTGACCTCCTTAAGGATGGCTAAGGTGATTTTCCTTGCAGGTACAGCTGGATTATGGAGCTATGAGAGAAGAGTGATACACTTGTGAGAATGAGTGTAAACACGAGTGGAGAGAATAGTGAAACACATGTGAGGTACACTAAAACACAATCACACACTCACAGTGAGGAAGAAAGAGAAACTACTTGTTATTTCTTTTCCAACCAAGTGAAATATGAGAACTCCTTCAGACGACGGCATACATTCCTTCTTTAAGGGGGAGATAAAAGCTTAAGTAATAGTTTGGAGGATTCCTCAACTAAGGGGGAGAAATAGCAGGGAGGAAGAAAAAGATCCTAAAAATGTACACTACACCACACCATTGTTGTTTCTAACTACGGATCCTATTGTACGGGAGAGGTGGTAAACACAAGGTGATTTCCTAGTAAGGGAAGAAGCTGTTAGGGGAGTACCATTGGTTTTTATCTGCAGATCCTATTGTACGGGAGAGGTGGTAAACGAAGGTGATCTTCTTTAATCAGTTGATTCTCATAGGGGGAGAAGCAAGAGATATAGGCTTCTCAACAGGAAATGTGGTTGTACAAATGAAGATGGAACTACTTGAAGATATGTTCAGTCTAGAGGAACATCTACTTGGAATCTGGAAAATGTTAAATCTAGTCCAGAACTTTTCTACTATTTACTTTGCATGTATGTTTATATCTTTTTGTTATTTGTTAGTTGAGTTATCCTCTAGGTATTTGTGTGTTATTGTCTAACAAACAAATAGGGGGAGATTGTAAATCATATGTCATAGCCTATTTGTATATTCGAGGATTCAACTCAACTCAAATAAGAATGTAATAAGTAAATAGTGGATCGACCGTCAGAGAGATCTCGCAAAGTAATATCTGTCAAAGGATTCAGAAACAAGGTTCATCTACAGACTTGAGGAGTTAATTCACTGGAAGAAGTTCAAGAAGTTGATCATGCCTCAGTGATATAAATCAAGATCGTGGATTTAATCAAGTGACAGAGATCTCGTCAGAGTATCATTTATTACAAGGATTTAATCTGAAGAAAATCAGAGTATCAAAGTCAAGACATGAAGAAACGTCACGGAAGTTAGTCACTCATGAACCATACAGTACATCGAGTGTCAACGTTGAAGTGGTGGAATTGATTCATAATTTCAATGATTTTCAGAAGATATTCAGAAGATTGGTTGCTGCTCAGGATTAGTATTAATTCTCTATTAATTAATTAAGTCATATAATTTAATTAAGAAAATAAATTATATATGCAAAGATTAATTTATTGATTAATTAAATTAATTGATTAATTAATTCTGAATTAATATCTAGAATTTTCAGAATTTTTAATTGGTTAAAATCTGTTTTAATTCCAAAAAGACAACTGATTGTATTAGTATGAAAATCGGTATGACAATCAATAGTCATACCGAAAGTCATGCTAATTCAGTTGATTGTCTTACCAGAATTATTATTAGATTAAAATCACTTATTAATTCAGCAAAAACAATCTGCTTGAACTACTATGACAATCGGTATGACAATTGATTGTCATACCGAAAGTCTTGCTAGTTCATTCTGATTGTCTTGCTAGTTCTAAGGATAGTCCTACCGATTGTCTTGCTGAGCTCAGGATTGTCTTGCCAGGTCAATTCTATTCTGTTGATTAAAAAGAAGCAGCAAGCAGCAGTTCACTACAACTCAATCATCCAACAAACAAAAAAAACAAGAACACAGCAGCCACAGCAAATATTTCATTTTTCATCTGCTTATTTCAAAGATCAATTTCTAGATTGCAAAGTTAAATCCAATCAACTAGAAATCTTTATCTTGTTCTTGTGTAACAATCTAGCGGATCAAAATCCCTAGAACTTAATCTCAAATCGCGTTTAGCATTTGATTCTAATTATTGCAAAAATAGAAAAAGTTCATGTCGAATTTATTCTAGATTTGTGATAATTGATTTGAGATTAATACCTTGTAATCGATACAGTTGTTGTAACACCTTTCAAGTTTAATAATATTTTTATTTAACTTGAATTTTGTTTCACATTTTTTATTCCGCATTTATTCGATTATTTGGTACTGTTTGTATTCAACCCCCCTTCTACAAACACATTGGGACCTAACAGTTTTTTATCCATAACATTTGGCGCCGTCTGTGGGAAGACACAACAACAACCATGACGAGAACACGGAGAACAATTAGAGCTCTAGAGGAAGGAACACCATCAGAGACAACCCAGGTGATTTCGTCAACCGTGGAGGTTCCTCCCCATTCAACTTATGCATCTACTCAGGGGGAAGCCCAGACAGGGGCAACTCAACCTCAGCTACGAGGGACAACTCCCCCGACTATTCAAGGTACGAATCCTCAAGTTCAACAAGTACATATACCTGTGAATTCTTGACCCGTCGGGTATGAATATTCAACTATTGTTACTACTAACCCCCCTTATGGGATGCCCCTTCACCCTGAGGTTGGAGGAAGCGGATATGCTGGGCGAAGCGAAGCACGAGGGCAGTCGCCCCCCTATATACGAGGTTTGGGTCCTATCCCTGAGGATCGGGAATTTTCTGGTCCTTACACTGAGAGAGACTCTGAATCTTCGGATGATGAAGTGGCCCCGAGAAGGAGGCGTCCTGGAAAAGAGCCAATAGCCAATGGAAGGCAACGCCCCCAAAGCACCCCAGGGGCGAATCCCCAAGAAGTGCAGGAAAGGATCAGGGCTCATGAGGCTGAGATCCAAAGGCTGAGGCGTGATTTGGAGGCTCACCAGGCCACCAGACCCCAGGTACCTCCTAGGGGGAGAAATCCTCCTCCTGTCATAGACTTGGATGGTCCGGTAAGAAGAAGGGTTGCTGTCCCAAGAACTGATCCAAGCATTCTCCTTCCCCTTGGAGATCCCGATGATCCAACTCCACCCTTCACAGAAGAGATAATGAATGCCCATATCTCAAGGAAATTCAAGATGCCCACTATCAAAGCCTATGATGGCACGGGAGACCCCGCTAATCATGTTAGGACGTTCTCTAATGCACTGTTGCTGCAACCCGTGAATGATGCTATAAAGTGTCGGGCCTTCCCTCAAACCCTGTCGGGTATGGCTCAAAGATGGTACAGTCGCCTGCCCCCAAATTCTATTGGATCGTTCAGAGAATTAAGTCAGGCTTTTATTAAGCAATTCATCAGTGGAAGAGTCCATGAGAAAAGTTCAGCATCTCTTATGAGTCTTGTGCAGGGAGCTAAGGAATCCTTGAGAGATTACCTGAATCGTTTTACAAAGGAGGCTTTAAAAGTCCTAGACCTTGATGATAAGGTAGCCATGATAGCACTGCAACAAGGAACTAGGGATGAGTTTTTCAAGATGTCCTTGGCCAAACGTCCCCCTAAAAACATGTTGCAACTCCAAGAGAGGGCAGGGAAGTATATCAAGGTTGAAGAAAGCATGAGGAAGACCGTGGTAAGTAATGAGCCCACTGGAGGCAAGAAGCGAAAAACTGATCTGGAGTATATCGCTAAGGACAAATATCCTAGAACCGAACAAAACCCTGATTCAACCCCCAAGAAGGGAGGACCTGGGCAAAAGTTCACTGAATACGCTAAGCTGAGTGCTCCTAGAAGTCAGATTTTGATGGAGATTGAGAAAGATAGAGATATTCGCTGGCCTAAGCCCTTGAAGGCTGATCCCGCCAAGCTAGATAAGAGCAAGTATTGCAGGTTTCACAAGGATGTTGGCCATGACACCGATGAGTGTAGGCAATTGAAAGATGAAATTGAGTTTTTGATTCGAAAAGGGAGGTTGAACAAGTATACTGGAGATGGAGGGGACAGAAACAATAATGGAAGGAAGAACTTTGAAGATCGTAGGAAGGACCAAGACGATCAAGGGCGGAATCCCCAACCTAGAGGGCCGGTTATAAATGCAATTTTTGGAGGACCACGACGCCCTCGAGGACCTGTGATAAACACGATCTTTGGAGGTCCAACTGCTGCAGGATTGTCCAAAAATTCCAGAAAGGCATACACCAGGGAGGTTATGCATATTGTTGGCGAAGCCCCGAAGAGGGCCAGGACAGAAGTAACATTGGCTTTTGATGATTCCGACCTAGAGGGTGTGAAGTTTCCCCATGACGACCCACTGGTCATAACACCGATAATAGGAAATAGCCCAGTTAAGAGGGTCCTTGTGGATAATGGTGCTTCTGTGGATATCTTGCTCCACGACACCTTTCTAAGGATGGGGTATAACGACTCCCAGTTGACACCAACCGACATGCCGATATATGGATTTGCTGGAGTAGAATGTCCTGTGGAAGGGATAATTAAATTGCCGACCACCATAGGTACGGAGCCAAGGCAAGCAACGCAGATGCTAGATTTCATGGTGGTAAAGGCTAGTTCAACTTATAATGCTATCATGGGGAGAACAGGGATACATGCCTTCAAGGCAGTCCCCTCTTCCTACCATTCAGTCATGAAGTTTCCCACCCGAAACGGGATTGGAGAAGAGAGAGGAGATCAAAAAATGGATAGAAGCTGTTATGTGGCCTCTTTGAGGGCAGATGGAGTCGGGGGGCAGGTTCTTCCTATTGAAGATATGGGTGTTCGAGAAAATGATGAGAATAGAGGAAGGCCAACAGAAGAATTGGTTTCGGTTCCTTTAGACCCCGAGAATCCTGAGAGGATGACTTTCATTGGAGCCACATTAGAGGAGCCCCTTAGAGGGAAGTTAGTGAAATTTTTGCAAGAAAATAGTGATGTGTTTGCATGGTCAGCAGCTGATATGCCAGGCATAGACCCGGAGTTAATTACTCACAAGCTAAACGTGGATCCAAGCCGGAAGACAGTGAAATAAAAGAAAAGAAATTTTTCCCCGGAAAGACAAGAGGCTATAAAACAGGAAGTAGAAAAGCTCTTAGAGGCTGGTTTCATTGAGGAGATTCAATTTCCGGAGTGGTTAGCAAACCCTGTAATGGTGAAGAAGGCTAATGGAAAGTGGAGGATGTGTATAGACTTCACTGATCTGAATGATGCATGCCCCAAAGACTGTTTCCCGCTGCCTAGAATTGATACTTTGATTGATGCCACTGCTGGACATGAGATGCTGAGTTTCATGGATGGATTTAGCGGATACAATCAGATCAAAATGCATAAGGATGACATTCCAAAGGTATCATTTATCACTGACTTTGGTGTTTATTGTTATCTTGTTATGGCGTTTGGTCTCAAGAATGCAGGAGCCACCTATCAGAGGTTGGTGAATAAAATTTTTAAGGATCTTATTGGAAAGACTATGGAAGTCTATGTTGATGACATGCTAGTCAAG